>NW_028237867.1:0-35789 GCF_034619465.1 Leptosomus discolor
TGCATCATGCACACGCGTGTTGCCATGGTTACCCCACTCCTGTGTCTCCGTGGTTGCTGCCGTCCCGCACACGCGTGTGACCCCATGTTGCCATGGCTACCCTGGTCCTGCACATGGGTGTTGCCATGGCTACCCTGCTGCTGCACGCGTGTGTTGCCGTGGTTACCCTGCCGCTGCACATGGGTGTTGCCATGGTTACCACATCCACATGTGTGTTGCCGTGGTTTCCCTGCCCCTGCACATTGATGTTGCCATGGTTACCCTGGTCCTGATCACAGATGTTGCCATGGTTACCACATCCTGCACATGTATGTTGCCGGTTACCCTGGTCCTTATCACGGATGTTGCCATGGTTACCACATCCTGCACTTGTATGTTGCCATGGTTACGCTGGACCTGCACACGGGTGTTGCATGGTCACCCTGGGCCTGCACATGTATGTTGCCATGATTGCCCTGCTGCTGCTGCACACGCCTGTTGCCATGGTTACACCATCATGCACATGGATGTTGCCATGGTTACCCTGCTCCTGCACATGGATGTTGCCATGGTTACCCTGCTCCTGCCACACGTGTGTTGCCGTGGTTACCCTGCCCCCTGCACATGGATGTTGCCATGGTTACCCCGGTCCTGAACATGTATGTTGCCATGGTTACCCCGCTTCCGCACATGGATGTTGCCATGGTTACACCATCACGCACATGTTTGTTGCCACGGTTACCCTGCTCCTGCACACGTGTGTTGCCATGGTTACCCCATCATGCACATGTATGTTGCCATGGTTACCACTTCCTGCTCATGTGTGGTCTTGCACATGGAACGTTGCCGTGGTTACACCGTCATGCACATGTGTGTTGCCGTGGTTACCCTGCCCCTGCACATGGATGTTGCCGTGGTTACCCTGCTGCTACACACAGTTACCTTGCTGCTGCGCACGTGTGTTGCCATAGTTACAGCATCATGCACACGCGTGTTGCCATGGTTACCCTGCCCCTGCACACATGTGTTGCCATGGTTACAGCATCATGCACACGCGTGTTGCCATGGTTACCCTGCCCCTGCACCATGTGTTGCCATGGTTACAGCATCATGCACACGCGTGTTGCCATGGTTACCCCACTCCCGTGTCTCCGTGGTTGCCGCCGTCCCGCACACGCGTGTGACCCCAGCCTGCTCCTGCGCCTGCATGTTGCCGTGGCGACCTCGGTCTACACGCCTGTTGCCATGGTTACGCGGGGTCACCGCAGTTCCGCCTGTTGCCACGGTTACCCTGGTCCCGCCCACCCTTGTTGCCATGGTTACCCTGGTCCCGCCCACCTGGTGACACCACACCCCCCCACCCCGCTCCCTCACACGCGTGTTACCATGGTTACCCACATCCACGTGCCTTGGACACCCCCCTGCCCGTTGCCATGGTAACCCAGCCTCTACTACCCATCGCCATGGTAACCATGACCCTCTACTACCCATCACCATGGTAACCATGACCCTCTACTACCCATCGCCATAGTAACCCTGGCCCTATCATACCAGTTGCCATGGTTACCCTGGCCCTATGCTACCCGTTGCCATGGTAACCATGACTCTATACTGCCCATCACCGTGGTAACCCTGGAACGGTGCCACCTATCGCCATGGTAACCCTGACCCGATCCCACCCATCACCATGGTAACCATGACCCTATCCTACCCATCGCCACGGTAACCCTGACCCCATCCCATCACCATGGTAACCATGACCCCATCCTACCCGTCGCCATGGTAACCCTCTACTACTGGTCGCCATGACACCTTCCTACCCATCACCATGGTAACGCTGGCCCTCTGCTGCTGGTTGCCATGGTAACCATGACTCTATGCTACCATCACCATGGCAACCCTGACCCCATCCTACCCACCTCCATGGCAACCCTGACCCACACCACCCATCGCCATGGCAACCCTGACCATATCATCACCATGGCAACCCTGACCCCACACCACCCATCACCATGGTAACCCCGGCCCACTACTGCTGATTGCCATGGTAACCCCGACCCTACACCACCCATCGCCATGGCAACCCGACCACATCCTCCCCATCACCATGGCAACCCTGACCTCACACCACCCATCACCATGGTAACCCCAGCCCGCAATACTGGTTGCCATGGCAACTCTGACCCTACACCGCCCATCACCATGGCAACCCTGACCCCACACCACCGCCCTGGATAACCCCGGCCCTCACTACTGGTTGCCATGGCAACCCTGACCCTACACCACCCATCGCCATGGCAACCCCGACCACATCCTCCCATCGCCATGGCAACCCTGACCCCACACCACCCATCGCCATGGTAACCCTGACCACATCCTCCCCATCGCCATGGCAACCCTGACCCCACATCACCCATCACCATGGCAACCCTGACCCTATACCACCCATCGCCATGGATAACTCCGGCCCTCACTACTGGTTGCCATGGCAACCCTGACCCTACACCACCCATCGCCATGGCAACCCTGACCACATCCTCCCCATCGCCATGGCAACCCTGACCCCACATCACCCATCACCATGGCAACCCTGACCCTATACCACCCATCGCCATGGATAACCCTGGCCCTTACTGGTTGCCATGGCAACCCTGACCCTACACCACCCATCACCATGGCAACCCCGACCACATCCATCACCATGGTAACCCCGGCCCACTGCTGCTGGTTGCCATGGCAACCCTGACCCCCCCACCACCACCCATCTCCATGGCAACCCTGACCCCCACACCACCCATCACCATGGCAACGCTGCCACCCGCCATCCCCATCGCTGCCACCATCGGCTCCCCCACCCACTCGGGGACCCCGGGACCCCCCCAGGCCCCGCCCCCCCGGTCCCTAGCCCCGCCCCCGGCCCAGCCCCGCCCCCTCAGCCGCCTGTACCCCAGCAAGGCTTCCTGAGCCGCCGCCTGAAGAGCTCCATCAAGCGCACCAAGAGTCAGCCCAAGCTGGACCGGACCAGCAGCTTCCGGCAGATCCTGCCCGCTTCCGCAGCGCCGACCACGACAGGTGGGGACGGCGGGGGACAGCTCGGGGGACAGGGCGGGGAGAGCTCGGGGACAGCTCGGGGACAGCTTGGGGACAGCTTGGGGACAGGGTGGGGACAGGGCGGGGAGAGCTTGGGGACAGCTTGGGGACACGTCAGGGAGAGCTCGGGGACAGCTTGGGGACAGGGCGGGGGAGACCTCGGGGATAGCTCGGGGACAGCTTGGGGACAGCTTGGGGACACGGCAGGGAGAGCTCGGGGAGAGCTTGGGGACAGCTTGGGACACGGCAGAGAGAGCTCGGGGAGAGCTTGGGGACAGGGTGGGGACAGCTCAGGGACAGGGCGGGGAGAGCTCGGGGACAGCTTGGGGACAGCTCGGGGACAGGGCGGGAGAGCTCGGGGAGAGCTTGGGGACAGCTTGGGGACAGCTTGGGGACAGCTTGGGGACACGGCAGGGAGAGCTCGGGGAGAGCTTGGGGACAGCTTGGGGACAGGGCGGGGACAGGGCGGGGAGAGCTTGGGGACAGCTTGGGGACAGGGTGGGGACAGGGCAGGGAGAGCTTGGGGACAGGGCGAGGAGAGCTTGGGGACAGCTTGGGGACATGGTGGGGAAACAGGAGGGAGATGGTGGGGACATGGCGGGGAGATGGTGGGGACAGCTTGGGGACACAGAGGGGGACACGGCGGGGACATGGCAGGGACATGGTGGGGACATGGTAGGGAGATGGTGGGAACAGCTTGGGACATGGCGGGGACACGGTGGGGACAGGGTGGGGACAGCTCGGGGACAGCTTGGGGACAGCTTGGGGACACGGCAGGGAAACAGGGGGAGATGGTGGGGAGATGGTGGTGATCCAGCAGGGATATGGTGGGGACAGCTTGGGGACACAGTGGGGACAGCTCAGGGACAGCTTGGGGACAGCTTGGGGACAGCTTGGGGACATGGTGGGGAAACGGGGGAGATGGTGAGGAGATGGTGGGGACACAGCGGGGATATGGTGGGGACAGGTTGGGGACACGGTGGGACAGCTCAGGGACAGCTTGGGGACAGCTTGGGGACAGGGCGGGGAGAGCTCGGGGACAGCTTGGGGACAGCTTGGGGACACGGCGGGGAAACGGGGGAGATGGTGGGGACACAGAGGGGGACATGGTGGGGACATGGTAGGGAGATGGTGGGGACAGCTTGGGGACACGGTGGGGAAATGACAGGGATATGGTGGGGACACGGCGGGGGACATGGTGGGGACATGCAGAGACATGGTGGGGACATGGCAGGGAGATGGTGGGGACAGCTCAGGGACATGGTGGGGACAGCTTGGGGACACGGGGGGGACAGCTCGGGGACACGGGGGGGACATGGTAGAGACGTGGGGACAGCTTGGGACATGGTGGGGACAGGGTGGGGACACAGCGGGGACATAGTGAGGACAGTTTGGGGACACGGTGGGGACATGGCAGGGACATGGCGGGGACACGGTGGGGACAGCTCGTGGGAGGGGTAGGGGAGGTTGGGGGGGATGTGGGGACTGGCCTGGGCAGGTGGCACCAGGGTGACATGGGGACAGTTCTTTTTAGGTGGCACCAGGGGGTGACATGGGGACAATCCTGGGCAGGTGGCACCAGGGTGGATGTTCTGGGAGGGTTCTGGTTTCTGGGCGTCCCAAGTTGGGGTTTGGGGACAGTCCTGACGCCCTGGTGGCACTGGGTGAGGTTTGGGGACAGCCCTGACGCCCTGGTGGCACTGGGCTGGGGTTGGGGACAGTCCTGACACCTGGTGGCACCGGGGTGGACGCGGGGACAGGCCTGCCCGGGTGGCACTGGGTCAGGCACGGGGACAGTCCTGGTCTCTGGGTGTCCCAGAGCTGGGGACAGGGACGTCCCTGTTCCCTGAATGTCCCCAAGCTTGGGGGGAGGGGGGGGGGGTGGCAGGTCCAGGTGTCCCCGAGTCGGACACAGGGACAACCCCTGTGTGGGGCAGGACCCCAATGTCCCCTGGGGCAGGTCCCTGGTGTCCCCAGTGTCACTGTGCGGGGCAGGTCCCCCATGTCCTTGTCCCCACGTGGAGAAGGGCCCCAGTGTTATCATGTCCCCAGTGTCCCCATTGTCCCCATATGGGCAGGTCCCCAGTGTCACCAGGTCCCAGTGTCCTCGTCCCCATGTGGGGCAGGTCCCCAATGTCCTTGTCCCCATGTAGGAAGGTCCCCAGTGTCCCCACTGTCCCCATATGGGGCAGGTCCCAATGTCCTTGTCCCCATATGGGGCAGGGCTCCACTGTCACCATGTCCCCAATGTCCTTGTCCCCATATGGGAGGGTCCCCAGTGTCCTCATATGGGGAGGTCCCCAGTGTCCCCAGTGTCCCCATATGGGGCAGGTCCCCACTGTCCCCATGTCCCCAGTGTCCTCGTCCCCATGTGGGGCAGGTCCCAATGTCCTTGTGCCCATATAGGAAGGTCCCCAGTGTCCCCAGTGTCCCCATATGGGGCGGGTCCCAATGTCCTTGTCCCCATGTGGGAAGGTCCCCAGTGTCCCCACTGTCCCCATATGGGGCAGATCCTCACTGTCACCATGTCCCCAATGTCCTCATCCCCACGTGGGGCAGGTCCCCACTGTCACCATGTCCCCAGTGTCCTCATCCCCATGTGGGCCGGTCCCAATGTCCTTGTCCCCATGTGGGAAGGTCCCCAGTGTCCCCACTGTCCCCATATGGAGCAGATCCCCACTGTCCCCATGTCCCCAGTGTCCTCATCCCCATATGGGGCAGGTCCCAATGTCCTTGTCCCCATGTGGGGCAGGTCCCCAGTGTCCTTGTCCCCATATGGGAAGGTCCCCAGTGTCCTCATATGGGGAGGTCCCCAGTGTCCCCACTGTCCCCATGTGGGGCAGGTCCCCAGTGTCCTTGTCCCCATATGGGGCAGGTCTTTGCTGTCCCCACTGTCCCCATGTGGGGCAGGTCCCCGCTGTCACCCTGTCCCCAGTGTCCTCATCCCCATATGGAGCGGGTCCCAATGTCCTTGTCTCCATGTGGGAAGGTCCCCAGTGTCCCCAGTGTCCCCATATGGGGCAGGTCCCCGCTGTCCCCACGTCCCAGTGTCCTCATCCCCATGTGGGGCAGTCCCAATGTCCTTGTCCCCATGTGGGAAGGTCCCCAGTGTCCCCACTGTCCCCATGTGGGGCAGGTCCCCGTTGTCCCCACGTCCCAGTGTCCTCATCCCCATGTGGGGCAGGTCCCAATGTCCTTGTCCCCATGTGGGAAGGTCCCCAATGTCCCCACTGTCCCCATATGGGGCAGGTCCGCGCTGTCACCCTGTCCCCAGTGTCCTCATCCCCATATGGGGCAGGTCCCCACTGTCACCATGTCCCCAATGTCCTTGTCCCCATGTGGGAAGGTCCCCAGTGTCCCCAGTGTCCCCAGTGTCCTCGTCCCCATGTGGGGCAGGTCCCTCCCGCCCTTTGCCGGGCGGGTCCCCGCCGTGCCGTCCTTGGGGACACGTTGGGGACCGGGTGGCCGGGCAGGTGGCGGGCGACGCCGGCGCCGTTTATAGCCGGAGCCGGTGGGTGGGAGCCGGGCGCGGGATCCGGCCTGGCACCGTCACCGTCACTGTCACCGTCACCGTCACCGTCACCAGAGCTGCCGATGGGGTACGGTCCCCTGTCCCCAGGGGGGGTGGCGGGGAGAGGGGATGGCGGGGGGGTCCCATGTCCTCGGTGTATCCTTAGGGTGGTCCCTTGTCCCCAGGGATGTCCCTTGTCCCCAGGGAATGGGGTCTCCTGTCCCTCAGAGGGGTCCCTTGTCCCCAGGGATGTCCCTTGTCCCCAGGGAATGGGGTCTCCTGTCCCCCAGGGGGGTCCCTTGTCCCCAGGGATGTCCCTTGTCCCCAGGGGATGGGAGTCTCCTGTCCTCCAAGGGGGTCCCTTGTCCCCAGGGATGTCCCTTGTCCCCAGGGAATGGGGGTCTCCTGTCCCCAGGGATGTCCCTTGTCCCCAGGGAAGGGGGTCTCCTGGCCGCCAGGGGGGGTCCCTTGTCCTCAGGGATGTCCCTTGTCCCCAGGGAATGGGGTCTCCTGTCCCCGGGGGGGGTCCTTTGTCCCTGGGGTGTCCCTTGTCCCCAGGGAATGGGATCTCCTGTCCCCAGGGGGGGTCCCTTGTCACCAGGGATGTCCCTTGTCCCCAGGGATGGGGGTCTCCTGTCCCCCAGGGTGGTCCCTTGTCCCCAGGGATGTCCCTTGTCCCCAGGGAATGGGGTCTCCTGTCCCCCAGGGTGGTCCCTTGTCCCCAGGGATGTCCCTTGTCCCCAGGGGATGGGGGTCTCCTGTCCCCCAGGGTGGTCCCTTGTCCCCAGGGATGTCCCTGTCCCCAGGAATGGGGTCTCCTGTCCCCCAGGGTGGTCCCTTGTCCCCAGGGATGTCCCTTGTCCCCAGGGGATGGGGGTCTCCTGTCCCCAGGGGGGTCCTTGTCCCCAGGGAATGGGGTCTCCTGTCCCCAGGGGGGTGTTCCTTGTCCCCTGGGATGTCCCTTGTCCCCAGGGGATGGGGGGGTCTCCTGTCCCCAGGGGGTGTCCCTTGTCCCCAGGGAATGGGGTCTCCTGTCCCCCAGGGATGTCCCTTGTCCCCAGGGAATGGGATCTCCTGTCCCCAGGGGGTGTCCCTTGTCCCTGGGGTGTCCCTTGTCCCCAGGGAATGGGGTCTCCTGTCCCCAGGGGGGGTTCCTTGTCCTCAGGGATGTCCCTTGTCCCCAGGGAATGGGGTCTCCTGTCCCCCAGAGGGGTCCCTTGTCCCCAGGGATGTCCCTTGTCCCTAGGGAATGGGGTCCCTTGTCCCCAGGTATGTCCCTTGTCCCCAGGGAATGGGGTCTCCTGTCCCCCAGGGGGGTCCCTTGTCCCCAGGGAATGGGGTCCCTTATCCCCAGGGATGTCCCTTGTCCCCAGGGAATGGGGTCTCCTGTCCCCCAGGGGGGTCCCTTGTCCCTGGGGTGTCCCTTGTCCCCAGGGAATGGGGTCTCCTGTCCCCAGGGGGGGTCCCTTGTCCCTTTCCCTGGGTGACAGAAATCCTCATTGCTCGAGGTCCCTTGTCTCGGGGGGGGGTGGGAATGTCCCTTGTCCCCTGTCCCCAAGGAGCGTCCCCCCATCCCCAGCAGCATCCCTTGTCCCCCACCCCCCCCGGGGTCCCCTGGAAGGGGGGGGGGGGGGGGATGTCCCTTGTCCCCAGCCCCAGGGGGATGCCCTGGCTGGGGGATGTCCCCTGGAGGGGGAGGGGGGGAGGGGGGGGGGGGGGTTGCCCACTCCCTGGGGTATTTTTAGCCGCACGAGTGACACGGTGGCGGGTGACACGGTGGCGGGTGACACGGTGGCGGTGACGGCCGTGGGGACGGGGAGGGGACACGGCGAGGCCGCTGCTTACGCAGCCCCGGGGCTAAATATAGAGCCTGGGGGCGGCTCCGCTGCGCCGGCTGCTGGGGGGGGGGGGGCTGGGCCCTGCACCCCCTTTTTTTTTTGGGGGGGGGGGGGGAGGCCCGGACACCTGCGTCCTCTGTTTTGGGGGGGGGGCTGGAGGCCTGAACCCCTTATTTTGGGGGGAGCTGGAGGCCTGGGACCCTTGTTTTGGGGTACCTGCAGGTGGGGGTCCTCTGTTTTGGGGGTCACCAGAGGCCTGGGTCCCCCTGTTTTGGGGGGGGGGGGATGGATACCTTGGTGTCCCCCCCATTTTGGGGGGCTGGATGCCACGGTCCCCCCTGTTTTGGGGTACCCAGACACCTGGGTCCCCTCTTTTAGGGTGCCTGGAAGCCTGGGTGCCTCTGTTTTGAGGTGCCCAGATGCTTGGGTCCCCCCTATTTTGGGGGGCTGGATGCCACGGTCCCCCCTGTTTTGGGGGGGGGGGTGCCCGGGCACCTGGATCTCCCCCCCCCCGCCCATTTTGGGGCACCCAGACACCTGGGTCCCCTGTTTTAGGGAGTTGGATGCCTGGGTCCCCTCATTTTGGGGAGCCTGTCTGCTTGGGTCCCCCTGTTTTGGGGGGGGGGGGCTGGGTGCCCGGGTGCCCTGTTTTGGGGTTGCTGGATGCTTGGGTCCCCCCCCCCCATTTTGGGAGGCTGGATGCCTGGGTCCCCTGTTTTGGGGGGACGTCTGCCTGGGTCCCCCCCATTTTGGGGGTCTAGATGCCTGGGTCCCCCTCTTTTAGGGGGGCTGGATGCCTTGGTCCCTCCTTTTTGGGGGTCTGGATGCCTCAGTCCCCTGTTTTGGGGACACCCGGACACCTGGGTCCCCTGTTTTGGGGGGGGCTGGGTGCCTGGGTCCCTATTTTGGGGCTACTGGATGCCTGGGTCCCCTGGTTTTGGGGGGGCTGGATGCCTTGGTCTCTCCATTTTGAGGGGACCAGACGCCTGGGTCCCCCAGTTTTGGGGGGGGACTGGATGCCTGGGTGGGTCCCCCCCCCCATTTTGGGGAGCCCGTCCACCTGGGTCCCCCTGTTTTTGGGGGCTTGATCACCTGAGTTCCCTGTTTTGGGGGTACCCGACACGTGGGTCCCCCCCTCATTTTGGGGTGCCCACACACCTGAATCTCCCATTTTGGGGGTCTGGAGGCCTCGATCCCCTGTTTTGGGGTGCTCAAACACTTGGGGCCCCCCCCTTCCATTTTGGGGCGCCGCTTGGGTCCCCCCCTCTTGGTCCCTCTGGGTGACCCCCGGGGTCTCCCCCATCTCCCTTTCGGCTGGGGGGGGTGGGGGTGGGGTGTGGGACACCTGGGTCCCCCAGGGAGGTGACATTGGGGGAGGGGGTGGGTGTGTGTGTGTGTCTCTCCTGGGGGTGTGTCGTGTCCGTCCCCCCCCCCCCCCCATCTCCATCCCCATCCCACCCCCCCCCCCCACCCTGACTCTGTCTCTCTCTGTCCGCCCCCCCCCCCCCCCCCCCCGCCCCCCGCCCCCGGCGCCGTGGACGCGTCCCACTCCCAGGTCCCCCGCGGATGCCCCAGGTACCCCCCCCCCCCCGCCCCCCGCCACCGTCACACCCCCCCCCCCCCGCTCGCATGGCACCACCACCCCCACCACCGCCACCACCACCACCACCACCTCTCCCCTGGGCACCTAGCCCCCCACCCCCCCCACCCCCCACCCCCCCAGCCCCCCACTCCCCCCCGAGTGTCCCCCCCGGCTCCCCGCAGGGCCCGGCTGATGCAGAGCTTCAAGGAGTCGCACTCCCACGAGTCGCTGCTGAGCCCCAGCAGCGCGGCCGAGGCGCTGGAGCTCAACCTGGACGAGGACTCCATCATCAAGGCCGTCCACAGCAGCATCCTGGGCCAGGAGTTCTGCTTCGAGGTAGCCCCGACCTTCTCCTCTTCATCTCCCAACCCCCCCCCCCGCGGCCCTCACCGCGGCGGTGGGGTCAGCGGTGGGGGCGTCCCGCCCGGCAGGTGACCACGGCGTCGGGGACCAAGTGTTTCGCCTGTCGCTCGGCCGCCGAGAGGGACAAATGGATCGAGAACTTGCAGAGGGCGGTGAAGCCCAACAAGGTGAGGAAGGGGGTGGGGGGGTGGGGGGGGTGGGCAGCTGGTGGGGATGGGGGTGGTCAAGTGGTGGGGATGGGGGTGATCAGCTGGTGGGGATGGTCAACTGGTAGGGATGAGGATGGTCAACTGGTGGGGATGGTCAAGTGGTGGGGATGGGGGTGGTCAAGTGGTTGAGATGGTCAACTGGTGGAAATGGTCAAGTGGTGGGGATGGGGGTGGTGAGGTGGTGGGGATGGTCAGCTAGTGGGGATGGTCAACTGGTAGGGATGAGGATAGTCAACTGGTGGAAGTGGTCAAGTGGTGGGGATGGGGATGGTCAAGTGGTGGGGATGGGGGTGGTGAGCTGGTAGGGATGGTCAACTGGTAGGGATGGGGGTGATCAACAGGTGGGGATGATCAACTGGTAGGGATGAGGATGGTCAGCTGGTGGAGATGGTCGTGGTGGGGATGGGGATGGTCAAGTGGTTGAGATGGTCAACTGGTGGAAATGGTCAAGTGGTGGGGATGGGGGTGGTGAAGTGGTGGGGATGGTCAGGTGGTGGGGATGGGGGTGGTGAGGTGGTGGGGATGGTCAGCTAGTGGGGATGGTCAACTGGTAGGGATGAGGATAGTCAACTGGTGGAAGTGGTCAAGTGGTGGGGATGGGGATGGTCAAGTGGTGGGGATGGTCAACTGGTAGGGATGGGGGTGATCAACTGGTGGGGATGATCAACTGGTAGGAATGAGGATGGTCAGGTGGTGGGGATGGGGGTGGTGAGGTGGTGGGGATGGTCAGCTAGTGGGGATGGTCAACTGGTAGGGATGAGGATAGTCAACTGGTGGAAGTGGTCAAGTGGTGGGGATGGGGATGGTCAAGTGGTGGGGATGGTCAACTGGTAGGGATGGGGGTGATCAACTGGTGGGGATGATCAACTGGTAGGAATGAGGACGGTCAACTGGTGGAGATGGTCAAGTGGTGGGGATGGGGATGGTCAAGTGGTGGAGATGAGGATGGTCAAGTGGTGGAGATGGTCAACTGGTAGGGATGAGGATGGTCAACTGGTGGAGGTGGTCAACTGGTAGGGATGAGGATGGTCAAGTGGTGGGGATGAGGATGGTCAAATAGTGGAGACGGTAAACTGGTAGGGATGAGGATGGTCAACTGGTGGGGATGGGGATGGTCAAGTGGTGGAGGTAGTCAAGTGGTGGAAATGGTCAGCTGGTGGGGATGGTCAGCTGGTGGGGATGGTCAGCTGGTGGGGATGGTCAAATGGTGGGGATGGTCACCTGGTGAGGACGGGATGCTCAAAGTTGGGCATGGGATGGCCAACTGGTGGGTGTGCTCAACCGGTGGGCACAGGGCCACCAGTGAAGACAAAGCGCTCGCCTACTGGGGACGGACACTTCCAACTGGTGTGGCCGGAGGACCTCACTGGCGGGGATGTCCCCAGGGGTCACCCAGCTCGGGGTGGGGGGGTCTGATCCTGGTGGCCTCTCTCAGCTGGCATTTCCCCCCCAGCGCCACCACCCCCAGCTCTCCGTGCCCCTGGGGGCGTCCCCATCCCCTCCCACCCCATGGAAGATGGATGGTGGGGAGAGGGGGAGAGGGTGGATGGATGGAAGGAGGGTGGATGGATGGAGGATGGATGGATGGAAGGAGGATGGGTGGATGGAAGGAGGGTGGATGGATGGAAGGAGGGTGGATGGATGGAGGAAGGTGGATGGAAGGAAGGTGGATGGAAGGAGGGTGGATGGATGGAAGGAGGGTGGATGGATGGAGGAAGGTGGATGGAAGGAAGGTGGATGGAAGGAGGGTGGATGGATGGAGGAGGGTGGATGGAAGGAGCAGGGTGGATGGAAGGAGGGTGGATGGGTGGAAGGAGGGTGGATGGATGGAAGGAGAGTGGATGGAAGGAGCAGGGTGGATGGATGGAAGGAGGGTGGATGGAAGGAGGATGGATGGATGGAAGGAGCAGGGTGGATGGAAGGAGGATGGATGGATGGAAGGAGGGTGGATGGATGGAAGGAGGGTGGATGGAAGGAGCAGGGTGGATGGAAGGAGGATGGATGGATGGAAGGAGGGTGGATGGATGGAAGGAGGGTGGATGGATGGAAGGAGGGTGGATGGAAGGAGCAGGGTGGATGGAAGGAGGGTGGATGGATGGAGGAGGGACGGGTGGAGGACAGGTGGAGTATGGATGGATGAGGATGACAGATGATGGATGAAGCACGGACGGAAGGAAGGAGGGAGGAAGGCATGGCCAACGGAGGGGGCTGCTGGAGGCTCCTTCTCACTTCCTCACCCTCCCACCCACCCCTCCGCAGGACAACAGCCGGCGGGTGGACAACGTCCTGAAGCTGTGGGTGATCGAGGCGCGGGACCTGCCCCCCAAGAAGCGCTACTACTGCGAGCTGTGCCTGGACGACATGCTCTACGCCCGCACCACCAGCAAGGCGCGCACCGACAACGTCTTCTGGGGCGAACACTTCGAGTTCAACAACCTCCCGGCCGTCCGCACCATCCGCCTCCACCTCTACAAGGACACCGACAAGAAGCGCAAGAAGGACAAGAGCAACTACGTGGGGATGGTGAGCATCCCCATCGCCAGCGTCACCGGGCGGCACTTCGCCGAGCAGTGGTACCCCCTCAGCCAGCCCAGCGGCAGCAAGAGCAAAGCCGGGTGTCCCGCCCTCCGGGTCAAGAGTCGCTTCCAGACCATGAGCATCCTCCCCATGGAGCTCTACAAGGAGTTCGCCGAGTACGTCACCAACAACTACCGGATGCTTTGCGCCGTCTTGGAGCCCGTGTTGAGCGTCAAGAGCAAGGAGGAGGTGGCCTGCGCCTTGGTGCACATCTTGCAGAGCACCGGGAAGGCTAAGGTGGGGGGTGGGGGGGGGCGCTGGGGGGGGGGGGGTGGGGGTGGGGAGGTGGAGGGGTGAGGAGGGAGGGAGGGTGGGAGGGTGGAGGAGAAGTCGAGGAGGGAGGGATGGATGGATGGAGGATGGGTGGGTGGATAGGTGGGTGGAGGGAGGAAGGGTTGGAAGGAAGATGGAGGGGTGGAGGATGGATGGAGGATGGATGGAGGATGGATGGATGGGTGGATGGATGGATGGATGGATGGAAGGATGGAAGGAGGATGGGTGGGTGGAGGGAGGAAGGGCTGGAAGGAAGATGGAAGAATGGAGGATGGATGGAGGATGGATGGAGGATGGATGAAGACAGATGGATAGATGGATGGATGGATGGATGGAGGATGGATGGAGGATGGATGAAGACAGATGGATAGATGGATGGATGGATGGATGGATGGATGGATGGATGGATGGATGGATGGATGGATGGAAGGATGGAAGGAGGATGGGTGGGTGGAGGGAGGAAGGGCTGGAAGGAAGATGGAGGGATGGAGGATGGATGTTGGGGTGAGGGAGAGAGGATGGATGGATGGAAGGAGGGCAGATGGTTGGAGAACAGGTCGAGGATGGGTGTATGAAGGATGGGTGGATGGATGGATGGGTGGATGGATGGATGGGTGGATGGAGGATGGATCAAAGATGGATGGATGGAAGTTGGGTGGATGGAAGGAGGATGAATGGAGGATGGGTGGATGGAGGTCGGATCGAGGATGGACGGATGATGGAGGGATGGAAGGAGGATGGGTGGGTGGAGGGAGGAAGGGTTGGAAGGAAGATGGAGGGATGGTGGGATGGATGGTGGGGAGAGGGCGAGAGGATGGATGGAGGGATGGAAGGAGGATGGATGGAAGATGGATGGATGAGTGAATGGAAGGAAGGAAGGATGGAAGGAGGACGGATGGAGGACGGATGGATGGAGGATGGAGGACGGATCAAGATGGATGGATGGATGGATGGATGGATGGATAGAAGGAAGATGGGTGAGTGGAGGGAGGAATGGTTGGGAGGAAGATGAAGGGATGGAGGATGGATGGTGGGGTGAGGGAGAGAGGATGGATGGAGGGATGGAAGGAGGACGGATGGATGGAGGATGGAAGATGGAAAGAGGACGGGGCGATGGAGGATGGATGGATGGATGAATGGAGGATAGATCAAGGACAGATGGATAGAGGATGGAGGGATGGATGGATGGATGGATGGATGGATGGAGGACAGATCAAGGATGGAAGGACGGAGGCTGGATGGATGGAGGCTGGAAGAGGGCTGGATGGAGGACAGGCAGATGATGGACAGGACGGATGGAGAACAGATGGAGCACGGGTGGACGCCAGGTGATGGATGGAGGACGGATGGCGGATGGAGAGATGGTGGATGGAGACATGGATGGAGGACGGGGTGGACAGAAGACGGAGGAAGGCCACAAGGATGCACGGAGAGGGGGGGGGCTGGGCCAGCCTGGCCGGGCTGCCGGGGCGCAGGCAGGCATTGGGCTGCCCTGACGGCCGTGGGCAGGACTTCCTGTCGGACATGGCCATGACGGAGGTGGATCGCTTCATGGATCGGGAGCACCTGATCTTCCGGGAAAACACCCTCGCCACGAAAGCCATAGAGGAGTATCTGAAACTCATCGGCCAGAAATACCTCAAGGATGCCATCGGTGAGCTCCACCGCCACCGGAGGGGGTCCCCATCGCGGCCACGATCCCGTTGGCATGGCCGTGGGATGGTGGGTGGGCCCTTCCCGTGGCCATGTGGCCCTTAGGGTCCAACTGGGTGGTCTCCAGAACCTGTTCATGAAGCCACGTCCTCACGGGCATGGCCGTGGGATGGTTAGGCGGGCGCTTCTCATGGCTGTATGGCCGTTGGCATGGCCACAGGATGTTGGGTGGGCCCTGCTCATGGCTGTGTCCCCATTGGCATGGCCATGAGATGGTTGGGTGGTCCCTTCTTGTGACCACGACCCTGTTGGCACAGCCAAGAGCATGATTGAGGTTCCTTCTCACGGCCATGAGATGGTTGGGTGGTCCCTTCTTGTGATCATGACCTCGTTGGCACGGCCAAGGGGATGGTGGAGGTTCCTTCTCACGGCCATGAGATGGTTGGGTGGTCCCTTCTTGTGATCATGACCCTGTTGGTGCGGCCAAGGGGATGGTGGCGGTTCCTTCTCATGGCCATGAGATAGTTGGGTGGTCCCTTCTTGTGATCATGACCTCGTTGGTGCGGCCAAGGGGATGGTTGAGGTTCCTTCTGGTGGCCAAGGGGATGGTTGATGTTCCTTCTCACAGCCTTGAGATGGTTGGGTGGTCCCTTCTTATGATCATGACTTCATTGGCATGGCCAAGGGGATGGTGGAGGTTCCTTCTCATGGCCATGAGATGGTTGGGTGGTCCCTTCTTGTGATCATGACCCTGTTGGCACGGCCAAGGGGATGGTGGAGGATCCTTCTCATGGCCATGTGTTGACTGGGTGGTCCCTTCTTGTGATCATGACCCTGTTGGCACAGCCAAGAGCATGATTGAGGTTCCTTCTCATGGCCATGTGTTGGTTGGGTGGTCACTTCTTGTGACCACGACCCCGTTGGCATGGCCAAGGGGATGGTTGAGGTTCCTTCTCGTGGCCAAGGGGATGGTTGAGGTTCCTTCTCATGGCCATGAGATGGTTGGATGGTCCTCTCTTGTCATCATGACCCTGTTGGCGCGGCCAAGGGGATGGTGGAGGTCCCTTCTCCTGACCACACAGTCCCCATGGGGCTGGCCCGGCTGTGGGCCAGCGGGAGGGAGGGGGGGGGGGGGGTCCCCGCTCCCCCTCCAACGTCCCCCTCCCCACCCAGGCGAGTTCATCCGGGCGCTGTACGAGTCGGAGGAGAACTGCGAGGTCGACCCCATGAAGTGCTCGGCCTCCACCTTGGCCGACCACCAGGCCAACCTCCGCATGTGCTGCGAGCTCGCCCTCTGCAAGGTGGTCAACTCGCACTGGTGAGTCCTCAGGGGCTGGGGACATCCCCCCCCACCCCCCCCCACCCCCCCCACCCCCTTGGTGTGTCCCCCCCTTTGACGGCGTGTCCCGCCCAGCGTGTTCCCACGGGAGCTGAAGGAGGTCTTCGCCTCGTGGCGGCTGCGCTGCGCCGAGCGGGGCCGCGAGGACATCGCCGACCGGTTGATCAGCGCCTCGCTCTTCCTGCGGTTCCTCTGCCCCGCCGTGATGTCCCCCAGCCTCTTCGGCCTCATGCAGGAGTACCCCGACGAGCAGACCGCCCGCACCCTCACCCTCATCGCCAAGGTCATCCAGAACTTGGCCAACTTCACCAAGTGAGCGGCCGTCGCGGGGGGGGGAGGAGGCGGGGGTTGGGGGATGCAGTGGGGGGGGGGGAGAATGGAGGGGTGGGGGGGGAAGGTGGATCCGTAGGTCTGTGGGTGCGTGGAGGGGTGGGTTCATGGGTGGAGAGTGGACTGATGGGAGAGCTGGTGGATGGATGGGTTGATGGACAGAAGATGGATGGACGAGTTGGTGGATGGATGATGGATGGATGGATGAGTTGATGGACAGAAGATGGATGGATGTGTTGATGGACAGAAGATGGATGGATGTGTTGATGGAGATGGATGGGTTGATGGACAGAAGATGGCTGGATGAGTTGGTGGATGGATGATGGATGCATGGATGAGTTGATGGACAGAAGATGGATGGATGAGCTGATGGCTGGATGGATGGATGAGTTGATGGACAGATGATGGATGGATGTGTTGATGGACAGAAGATGGATGGATGTGTTGATGGAGATGGATGGGTTGATGGACAGAAGATGGATGGACGAGTTGATGGATGGATGATGGATGGATGGATGAGTTGATGGACAGAAGATGGATGGATGAGCTGATGGCTGGCTGGCTGGATGAGTTGATGGACAGATGATGGATGGATGGGTTGATGGACAGAAGATGGATGGATGAGCTGATGGCTGGCTGGCTGGATGAGTTGATGGACAGATGATGGATGGATGGGTTGATGGACAGAAGATGGCTGGATGAGTTGGTGGATGGATGATGGATGGATGGATGAATTGATGGAGATGGATGGGTTGATGGACAGAAGATGGATGGACGAGTTGATGGATGGATGATGGATGGATGGATGAGTTGATGGACAGAAGATGGATGAATGTGTTGATGGAGATGGATGGGTTGATGGACAGAAGATGGATGGATGAGTTGATGGACAGATGATGGGATGGATGAGTTGATGGAGATGGATGGGTTGCTGGACAGAAGATGGATGGACGAGTTGATGGACAGATGACGGAGATGGATGAGTTGATGGACAGAAGTTGAGATGGATGAGTTGACAGATGGATGAGTTGGAAGGAAGATGGACAGATGGAGATAAGACAGATGGGTGAGTTGGTGGATGATGGGTGTAAGATGGACAGATGAGTTGCTGGATGATGGACAGAAGATGGAGGGTTGGATGAGTTGAGGGACAGAAAGATGGATGGATGAATTGGAAGGAAGAGGGACAGACGGAGATAAGACGGACAGGTGAGTTGATGGATGATGGAGGGATGATGAGTTGATGGACAGAAGATGGAGGGATGAGTTGATGGACAGAAGATGGGGGGATGGATGAGTTGATGGATGGATGATGGATGGATGAGTTGATGGACAGAAGATGGAGGGATGAGTTGACAGATGGATGAGTTGGAAGGAAGATGGACAGATGGAGATACGATGGATGGATTAGTTGATGTTTGATGGGTGTAAGATGGACAGATGAGTTGCTGGATGATGGACAGAAGATGGAGGGTTGAGTTGATGGTTGGATGATGGATGGATAGGTTGATGGATGGATGATGGATGGATGGATGAGCTGATGGACAGAAGATGGATGGATGAGTTGATGGATGGATGATGGATGCATGGGTTGATGGATGGATGATGGATGGATGGATGGATGAGTTGATGGACAGAAGTTGAGACGGATGAGTTGGAAGGAAGATGGACAGATGGAGATAAGATGGACGGATGAGCTGATGGACAGAAGATGGGGGGATGAAGACAAGATGGCCATCTGGCCGGAAGACGAGGGGATGAGGCGGCGGGTGTGAGCTGGTGGGACGAGCAGGACAGGCAGAACATGGACACGAGGACGAGTTTGGCGGCCGGGCGGCCGGCGGGGCTGGACGAAACCCAGACGCTGGAGAAGCTGGAGGGACGGCGGGTGGTGGGCGAGGCCGGTGGCCGGGAGGGGGACACCCCAAGACCCTGCTGAGCACCCGCCCGCAGGTTTGGCAGCAAGGAGGAGTACATGGCCTTCATGAACGAGTTCCTGGAGCTGGAGTGGACCAGCATGCAGCAGTTCCTCTACGAGATCTCCAACCTGGACACCCTCACCAACAGCACCAGCTTCGAGGGCTACATCGACCTGGGCCGCGAGCTCTCCACCCTCCACGCCCTCCTCTGGGAGGTCATGTCCCAGCTCAGCAAGGTACCCCCGTCCCCTGGGACCTTCCCCACCCCCACCCCCCCCCCAGGGGGGTGGTGGCACCTGGACACTTGGGTTTTCTCCTGGGTGGTGATGAGGGGGCTTTGGACACTGAAGTTCTCGTCTAGGAGAGGTTTTGGGGTGCTGGGTATCTGGGTGGCCTTGGAGGGGTGTTTTGGGGTCCTGTTCACCCCTGACCCTCAAGGGGAGGTTGTTGGGGTCCCATCCACCCCTGTCCCACCACAGGAGGTCATTGGGGTCCCATCCACCCCTGTCCCACCATGGGAGGTCATTGGGGACCCATCCACCCCTCTCCCACCACGGGAGGTCCTTGGGTTCCCATCCACCCCTGTCCCACCACAGGAGGTCATTGGGGTCCCATCCACCCCTGTCCCACCATGGGAGGTCATTGGGGACCCATCCACCCCTCTCCCACCACGGGAGGTCCTTGGGTTCCCATCCACCCCTGTCCCACCATGGGAGGTCGTTGGGGTCCCATCCACCCTGTCCCACCACAGGAGGTCGTTAGGGTCCCATCCACCCCTGTCCCACCACAGGAGGTTGTTGGGATCCCATCCACCCCTGTCCCACCATGGGAGGTCTTTGGGATCCCATCCACTCCTGTCCCACCACAGGAGGTCCTTGGGGTCCCAGTCACCTACGCCCCACCATGGGGAGGTCACTAGGATCCCACCCACCCATGTTCCACCATGACTGGTTCATTGGGGTCCCAAGCCCTTGTGTCCCACCACAGGAGGTCCTTGGGGTCCCATCCACCCTGTCCCACCACAGGAGGTCATCGGGGTCCCATCCACCCCTGTCCCACCACAGGAGGTTGTTGGGGTCCCATCCACCCCTGTCCCACCACAGGAGGTCGTTGGGGTCCCATCCACCCCTGTCCCACCACAGGAGGTCGCTGGGGTCCCATCCACCCCTGTCCCACCACGGGAGGTTGTTGGGATCCCATCCACCCCTGTCCCACCATGGGAGGTCTTTGGGATCCCATCCACTCCTGTCCCACCACAGAAGGTCCTTGGGGTCCCAGTCACCCACGCCCCACCATGGGGAGGTCACTAGGATCCCACCCACCCCTTTCCCACCACAGGAGGTCCTTGGGTTCCCATCCACCCCTGTCCCACCATGGGAGGTCGTTGGGGTCCCATCCACCCCTGTCCCACCACGGGAGGTTGTTGGGATCCCATCCACCCCTGTCCCACCATGGGAGGTCTTTGGGATCCCATCCACTCCTGTCTCACCACAGGAGGTCCTTGGGGTCCCAGTCACCCACGCCCCACCATGGGGAGGTCACTAGGATCCCACCCACCCATGTTCCACCATGACTGGTTCATTGGGGTCCCAAGCCCTTGTGTCCCACCACAGGAGGTCCTTGGGGTCCCATCCACCCCTGTCCCACCACAGGAGGTTGTTGGGGTCCCATCCACCCCTGTCCCACCACAGGAGGTTGTTGGGATCCCATCCACCCCTGTCCCACCACGGGAGGTCGTTGGGTTCCCATCCACTTGTGCCCCCCACCTCTTGAGGTGGTCATAGGGGTCCCAGCCCCCAGCGGGAGGTTACTGGGGTGCCAAGGGCGGGGTGTGGGGACCCCGGGCTGACCTGTGTCCCCCCCGCCCCCGTCCCAGGAGGCCCTGCTGAAGCTGGGCCCGCTGCCCCGGCTGCTGACGGACATCAGCGTGGCCCTGCGCAACCCCCACCTGCAGCGGCAGCCGAGCCAGGGGGAGCGGTTGCCCCCCAAGGGGCTGGTGCTGCGGGGACCCTCGGCCGACCTCCAGCCCTACCTCGTCCGTGACCTCAACAGGTGAGGAACCCTCCCCCAAGAACTCCCCCCCACATCCCCACGGTTCCTCACCACCACCACCACCACCACCACCACCACATCCCCCCCCCGGTACCTCCACATCTTGCCCCACGTCCCACCTATTGCGTACCCCCCCTCCCCCCCGCCTCGTGGTGTCCCCCCATGTCATCTTGGTGGCCCTGGGTCTCGCCTGGGGTGTCTCCCCACACCACGGGTCCCTGTGGTCACCTGGTCTGTGCACACCCCACCCCCCCCTCCTGCAGCTCTGTTGACCTCCAGTCCTACATGGTGCGGGGCCTCAACAGGTGGGTGCTGGGGACGGGGACAATGATGGGATGGGGACAATGACGGGATGGGGATGAGGTGGTCATGGGATGGGGTGGGGAGTGGGATGGGGATGAGGATGGAGATGGAGACAGAGATGAGATGGAGATGGAGATGATGAGATGGAGATGATGGAGATTGAGATGGAGATGAGATGATGGAGATGGAGATGAGACGGAGATGGAGATGAGATGGAGATGGAGATGAAGATGGAGATGGAGATGGAGATGATGAGATGGAGATGGAGATGATGAGATGGAGATGAAGATGGAGATGGAGATGGAGATGGAGATGGAGATGATGAGATGGAGGTGGAGATGATGAGATGGAGATGGAGATGGAGATGGAGATGGAGATGGAGATGATGAGATGGAGGTGGAGATGATGAGATGAAGATGGAGATGGAGATGGAGATGGAGATGATGAGATGGAGATGAAGATGGAGATGGAGATGGAGATGGAGATGGAGATGGAGATGGAGATGATGAGATGGAGGTGGAGATGATGAGATGGAGATGGAGATGGGATTAGGATAGGGATGGGATGGGGATGAAATGGGATTGGGGATGGGATGGAGATCGGGATGGCGATGGGGATGGGATGATGATGGGGATGGGGATGGGATGAAGATGGGGATGGGACGATGATGGAGATGGAGATGGGGTTGGGGATGCGATGATGATGGAGATGGGGTTGGGGATGGGATGGGGAAGGGATGATGATGGAGATGGGGTTGGGGATGGGATGGGGATGGGATGGGGATGGAGATGGGGATGAAGATGGGGATGGGATGATGATGGAGATGGAGATGGGGTTGGGGATGGGATGACAATGGACATGGGGTTGGGGATGGGATGGGGATGGGATGATGATGATGAAGATGGGGTTGGGATGGCGATGGCGTTGGGGACGGGACGGCGACGTGCCTGAGGCCACCATGGCCACCTCCCTCCGGCCCCACCTCACCGGGAGGTCCCGGCTCCAACCCCCTTAACCCCCCTCGTGTCGTGTGTGTGTCCCCCCCCCTCCCCCCCAGCTCCATGGAGGTGCCCCGCCTGCCCTCCCCGCCGCAGGAGAAGGGGCCGCAGGAGGTGCTGGTCCTCAGCCGCCCCCCCCCTCGCCCGCTCCTCCCCCGCCTACTGCACCAGCAGCTCCGACCTGACGGAGCCCGAGGGGGGCCGGGGGGCCCTGGGGGTGGGCAAGAGCGTCTCCATGTTGGACCTCCAAGACGGCCGCGTCGACAGCGTCCCAAGCTTGCCCGCCGAGCTGCTCGCCGCCGGAGGTCCCGCCCCGGGGGGAGCCGGGGGGGGGCTCCGTCCCGGCCGCCTTTCGCAAGGCAGCGCCTCCAGTTTGGCCCCACCTCGTTTGGGGGTCCCCGAACCGGGGGGGCCGCAGTTGCGGGTCCCCCTTTCCTTTCAGAACCCCCTTTTCCATTTGGCGGCCGACGGCCCCTTGCGGGGAGGGCCCGAGGCGGGGGGGGAAGGGCCCTTCGCGCCCCCCCCGCCCCCCCTGCACGGGTACAGCAAGAGCGAGGAGCTGGCGGCGCCCCCCCAAAAACACATCACCCACAGCCACAGCTACAGCGACGAGTTCGCCCGCCCCGGGGGGGACTTCGGGCGGCGGCAGCTCTCCCTCCAGGACAGCCTGGCCCCCCCCCAGATCACCATCGGGGCTCCCCCGCCCCCCACCCCTCGAGGGGCTCGGGCGGGGAAAGGCGGGGGGCCGGCGGCCCTCGGGGTGCCCCCCAAACCCCGGCCGGCCAGCGGGAACCTGTTGGCGTCGCCCGAACCGGCTTACGGACCCCCCCGGTCCCGGCAGCCCTCCCTGGCCAAGGAGGCGTCGGTGGCCGGGATGAAGCCGCCGGTCACCAAGCAGGTGGGGGGGGGGCGGGGGGGGACACACACGACACGTGGGGGACGGGGTGGGGGTGGGGGAGATGGTGGGGACGTGGGGGGGATGGAGGAGATGGGGACGTGGTGGGGGTGGGGGAGATGGGGACGTGGGGGGGGATGGAGGAGATGGGGACGTGGGGGGGGTGGGGGACATGGTGGGGATGGAGGAATTGGGGACGTGGTGGGGGTGGGGGACATGGTGGGGATGGAGGAATTGGGGATGTGGTGGGGGTGGGGGAGATGGGGACATGGTGGGGATGGAGGAGATGGGGATGGGGTGGGGGACATGGGGACATGGTGGGGATGGAGGAATTGGGGACGTGGTGGGGATGGAGGAGATGGGGACGTGGTGGGGGTGGGGGACATGGGGACGTGGGGGGGGATCGGGGAGATGGGGACATGGTGGGGATGGAGGAGATGGGGATGGGGTGGGGGACATGGGGACGTGGGGGGACATGGGGACATGGTGGGGATGGAGGAGATGGGGACATGGGGATGGACGAGATGGAGACATGGGGGACATGGGGGGGATGGACGAGATGGGGGCATGACGGGACATGGTGGGGTGGGGGACATGGGGACGTGGTGGGGATGGGGGACATGGGGGGACATAGGGACATGGTGGGGATGGAGGAGATGGGGACATGGGACACGGTGGGGATGCAGGAGATGGGGGCATGGGGGGACATGGGGACATGGTGGGGATGGAGGAGATGGTGACATGGTGGGGACATGGGGCTATAGGGGACATGGTGAGGATGGGGTAGGGGTGGAGGACGTTGGGGACATGGGGACACGAAGAACACGGCGGGGGCGCGGAGACGGGAGGAACACGAGGGATATGGAGCGACGTGGTGGCGATGGGGACACAGAGGGACACGGGGGACTCGGGGTGGGGGGGGGGACACGACCACACACGGGAAGGTTGGGGGTGGCCGTGGGGACGAGAGGGCCCCAACCCGTCCCCACGTCCCCTCCTGCAGGCCTCGCAGACGCCGTCGACGCTGAACCCGGTGATGCCGGCGGCGGAGCGCACGGTGGCCTGGGTGTCCAACATGCCGCACCTCTCGGCCGACATCGAGAGCTCCCACATCGAGCGCGAGGAGTACAAGCTCAAGGAGTACTCCAAGTCCATGGACGAGAGCCGGCTGGACCGGGTAGGGACCACCGGCGGACCCAAGCGTCCAGGGCTGGCGGCGGGGGGGACACACAGGGGGTCCTGGGAACCGTGGTGGCTGGGCTGCAGGAGATGATGCTGATGGACTCAGGTCCTGGGGATTCAGGTCCCAGGAGATGATCCTGATGGATCCAGGTCCTGCAGATCCAGGTCCCAGGAGATGATCCTGATGGACCCAGGTCCTGGGGATTCAGGTCCCAGGAGATGATGCTGACGGACCCAGGTCCTGGGGATTCAGGCCCCAAGAGATGATGCTGATGGATCCAGGTCCCAGGAAATGATCCTGATGGACCCAGGTCCTGGGGATTCAGGCCTCAAGAGATGATGCTGATGGACCCAGGTCCCAGGAGATGATCCTGATGGACCCAGGTCCCAGGAGATGATGCTGATGGACCCAGGCCCCAAGAGATGATCCTGATGGACCCAGGTCCCAGGAGACGATACTGATGGACCTAAGCTCCAGGAGATGATCCTGATGGCCCCAGGTCCTGCACATCCAGGTCCCTGGAGATGATGCTGATGGCCCCAGGTCCTGGGGATTCAGGTCCCAGGAGATGATCCTGATGGCCCCAGGTCCTGCACATCCAGGTCCCAGGAGATGATGCTGATGGCCCCAGGTCCTGGGGATTCAGGTCCCAGGAGATGATCCTGATGGCCCCAGGTCCTGGGGATCCAGGTCCCAGGAGATGATCCTGATGGCCCCAGGTCCTGGGGATCCAGGCCCCAGGAGATGATCCTGATGGACCCAGGTCCCAGGAGATGATGCTGATGGCCCCAGATCCTGCAGATCCAGGTCCCAGGAGATGATCCTGATGGACCCAGGTCCTGGGGATTCAGGTCCCAGGAGATGATCCTGATGGCCCCAGGTCCTGGGGATTCAGGCCCCAAGAGATGATGCTGATGGACCCAGGTCCTGGGGATCCAGGCCCCAAGAGATGATGCTGATGGACCCAGGTCCCAGGAGATGATGCTGATGGACCCAGGTCCTGGGGATCCAGGCCCCAAGAGATGATGCTGATGGACCCAGGTCCTGCAGATCCAGGCCCCAGGAGATGATCCTGATGGATAGAGGCCCCAGATGACCCTGATGGACCCAGGTCCTGTGGACCCAGGTTTCCAGGCCCCAGGAGATGATCCTGATGGACCCAGCTCCCAGGAGATGATCCTGATGGATAGAGGCCCCAAGAGATGACCCTGATAGACCCAGGTCCCAGGGGGTGACTTTGATGGACCCACGTGTCCAGACATCACCTGTGCTGGAAACCAAGGTGTCCAGGCAGCGCTTTGTGGGGGGGACCCAGGTGTCTGGGTGTCACCACGGTGGTGACCCAGGTGTCACCACAGGTGGTCCCAAGTGTTTGGGCGTCACCATGGTGGGAACCCTGATGTTTGGTCAAGACCATGGTGGGCACCCAGGTGTTTGGGCATCCCCATTGGGGGAACCCCGAGTGTCTGGGTGTCACCATGGTGAGGTCCCACGTGCCTGGGTGCCCTCTTGGTGGGAACCCTGATGTTCAGTCAAGACCATGATGGGGTTCCAGGTGTTTGGGCATCCCCGTTGGGGGAACCCTAGGGGTCTGGGCGTCACCGTGGTGGGGACCCAGGTGTCACCATGGATGGTCCCAGCTGTTTGGGTGCCTTCTTGGTGAGAACCCTGAAGTTCAGTCAAGACCATGGTGGGCACCCAGGTGTTTGGGCATCCCCGTTGGGGGAACCCTAGAAGTCTGGGTGTCACCGTGGTGGGGACCCAGGTGTCACCACGGATGGTCCCAGCTGTTTGGGTGCCTTCTTGGTGAGAACCCTGAAGTTCAGTCATGACCATGATGGGGTTCCAGGTGCTTGGGCATCCCCGTAGGGGGATCCCTAGAGGTCTGGGCACCACATAGTGGGGACCCAGATGTCACCACGGGTGGTCCCAGCTGTTTGGGTGCCTTCTTGGTGAGAACCCTGAAGTTCAGTCAAGACCATGGTGGGAACCCTGATGTTCAGTCATGACCACGGTGGGCACCCAGGTGTTTGGGCATCCCCGTTGGGGGATCCCTAGGGGTCTGGGTGTCACCATGGTGGGGTCCCAAGTGCCTGGGTGCCCTCTTGGTGGGAACCCTGATGTTTGGGCATCACCATGGTGGGAACCCTGATGTTCAGTCAAGACCATGATGGGGTTCCAGGTGTTTGGGCATCCCCGTTGGGGGAACCCTAGAAGTCTGGGTGTCACCGTGGTGGGGACCCAGGTGTCACCATGGATGGTCCCAGCTGTTTGGTTGCCTTCTTGGTGGGCACCCTGAAGTTCAGTCATGACCATGGTGGGCACCCAGGTGTTTGGGCATCCCCGTTGGGGGAACCCTAGGGGTCTGGGTGTCACCGTGGTGGGGACCCAGGTGTCACCATGGATGGTCCCAGCTGTTTGGTTGCCTTCTTGGTGAGAACCCTGATGTTCAGTCAAGACCATGGTGGGCACCCTGAAGTTCAGTCATGACCATGGTGGGCACCCAGGTGTTTGGGCATCCCCGTTGGGGGATCCCTAGGGGTCTGGGTGTCACCATGGTGGGGTCCCAAGTGCCTGGGTGACCTCTTGGTGGGAACCCTAATGTTTGGGCATCACCATGGTGGGAACCCTGATGTTCAGTCAAGACCATGATGGGGTTCCAGGTGTTTAGGCATCCCCGTTGGGGGATCCCTAGGGGTCTGGGCACCACATAGTGGGGACCCAGATGTCACCACGGGTGGTCCCAGCTATTTGGGTGCCTTCCTGTTGAGAACCCTGAAGTTCAGTCAAGACCATGATGGGGTTCCAGGTGCTTGGGCATCCCCTTTGGGGGAACCCCAGGTGTCTGGGTGTCACCATGGTGGGGACCCAGGTGTCACCATGGATGGTCCCAGCTGTTTGGTTGCCTTCTTGGTGGGCACCCTGCAGTTCAGTCATGACCATGGTGGGCACCCAGGTGTTTGGGCATCCCCGTTGGGGGATCCCTAGGGGTCTGGGTGTCACCATGGTGGGGTCCCAAGTGCCTGGGTGCCCTCTTGGTGGGAAACCTGATGTTTGGGCATCACCATGGTGGGAACCCTGATGTTCAGTCAAGACCATGATGGGCACCCAGGTGTTTGGGCATCCCCGTTGGGGGATCCCTAGGGGTCTGGGCGTCACCGCGGTGGGGACCCCGGGTGTTTGGGCATCCGGCCGCGGTGTGGGTGGGTGGGGTGGGGACACACACATACACACACACACCAGGAGGCCCCTCCAGCGCCCTGCAGTGTGGGCTGTGGCAGGTGAAGGAGTACGAGGAGGAGATCCACTCGCTGAAGGAGCGGCTGCACATGTCCAACCGCAAGCTGGAGGAGTACGAGCGGCGCCTGGTGTCGCAGGAGGAGCAGACGAGCCGCATCCTGCTGCAGTACCAGCACCGCCTGGAGCAGAGCGAGAAGCGCCTGCGGCAGCAGCAGGCCGAGAAGGACTCCCAGATCAAGAGCATCATCGGCAGGTGAGGGAGGGACCCGGCCCCGGGGACAGCGAGGGGACAGCGGGGACGCTGGGAGGGAAAGGGGGCGGCTGAGGGGTTACGGGGGGACTTGGGGGGGGTTGGGGGGCGGGAGGGACATGGGGAGGGGCGTGAGGGATGTAGTGGAAGGTGGGTGATGTGGGGACGTGGGGACACAGAAGGGTGTGAAGGACACAGAGCGACCTGGGGACACAGAAGGACACCAGGGAGAGAGGGACATGGGGACACAGTGGAGCATGGATGATGTGGGGACATGGGGACACAGCAGGACATGGGGACACAGAAGGACACCGGAGACACAGAGGGGCATGGGGACACAGCAGGACATGGGGACACAGAAGGACACTGGGGACACAGAGGGGCATGGGGACAGAGAGGGACATCAGGGACACAGGGGAGCATGGATGATGTGGGGACATGGGGACACAGCAGGACACGGGGACACAGAGGGACACCAGGGACACAGTGGAGCATGGCTGACATGGGGACATGGGGACATGGGGACATGGGGACACAGAAGAACACGAAGGACACAGAAGAACACGAAGGACACAGAGGGACACGGGGACACAGAGGGACATCAGGGACACAGTGGAACATGGCTGACATGGGGACACAGAAGGACACCAGGGACACAGAGGGACATGGGGACACAGGAGGACGTGAAGGCCATAGAGGGACATGGGGACACAGAGGGACACCAGGGACACAGTGGAGCATGGATGATGTGGGGACATGGTGACACAGCAGGACATGGGGACACAGAAGAACATGAAGGACACAGAGGGACATGGGGACACAGAAGGACACAGTGGAGCATGGATGACATGGGGGCACAGGGACATGGGGACACAGAGGGACATGAGGGATGTAGTGGAATGTGGATGATGTGGGGACATGGGGACATGGGGACACAGAAGGACGTAAAGGACATAGAGCGACCTGGGGACACAGAAGGACACCAGGGACATAGAGGGACATGGGGACACAGGAGGACGTGAAGGCCATAGAGGGACATGGGGACACAGAGGGACACGGGGACACAGTGGAGCATGGATGACATGGGGGCACAGGGACATGGGGACACAGAGGGACATGGGGACACAGAGGGACATGAGGGATGTAGTGGAACGTGGATGATGTGGGGACATGGGGACACAGAAGGACATAAAGGACATAGAGCGACCTGGGGACACAGAAGGACACCAAGGACACAGAGGGACATGGGGACACAGAGGGACATCAGGGACACAGTGGAGCATGGATGATGTGGGGACATGGGGACATAGCAGGACATGGGGACACAGAAGGACACAGTGGAGCATGGCTGACATGGGGGCACAGGGACATGGGGACACAGAGGGACATGGGGACACAGAGGGACATGAGGGATTTAGTGGAACCTGGGTGACATGGGGACACAGGGGGACATGAAGGACACAGAGGGACGTGGGGACACGTAGAACTTGGAGGCAATAGATGGACATGGAGGATCTGGGGACAGGGGGACATGGGGACAGGGGGACACAGAAGGACATGGAGGACGCAGAGGGACATGGGGACACGGAGATTACAGGGACATGGGGACCACGAGGGAGACAGAGGGACATGGAAGATACAGGGACATGGGGGACACGGAGGGAGACGGGGGACATGGGGACACGGGGACACAGAGGGACACGGGGGACACCTGGACATAGCAGGACGGGGGGGGGGTGGGGGGTGTCCCCTCGTGTCCCTGCCATGTCCCTCACGTGTCCCTGGGAGGTGGCAGCCTGTCCCTGGGGGGGTCCCTGGGGGTGGCAGTGGGACCCTGGGGTGTCCCTGCTATGTCACTGGGGTGTCCCCACGTGTCCTTGGGGGGGGGGAGGTGGCAGTGGGTGGGTGTCCCTGGGGGTGGCAGCGTGTCCCAGTCCCCTTGGGTCATAGCATGTCCCCAGGGGGGTGTCCCTGGGACCTGGGGGTGTCCCTGTGGCGCCCTTGGGGGCGGCAGCATGTCCTGGGGGGCAGGTGTCCCCACGAACTACGGTGTCCCTGGGGGTGTCCCCTTGTTCCTAGGGTGTCCCTGGGGGTGGCAGGGTGTCCCTGGGGTGTCCCTTGGGGTGTCCCTTAGGCTGTCCCTGTGACCTGGGGCGTCCCCAGGGGCACCCTGGGTGGACAGTGTCCCCCTAAGGGACATCCCCAGAGGTGTCCCCATCACCCAGGGTGTCCCTGGGGTTGTCCCCACGTCCTTGGGGTGTCCCCAGGGACGTCCCCATGCCCCCAGTGAAGCCTGGCCCCCAGGGCTGGTGTCCCCAGAGGCACCCTGGCTGGGCAGAGTCCCCCTAAGGGACATCCCCAGCGGTGTCCCCACTACCTGGAGTGTCCCTATGTACCCAAGGTATCCCTGGGCTTGTCCCATGTCCTTGGGGTGTCCCCAGGGATGTCCCCATGCCCCCAGTGAAGCCTGGCCCCCAGGGCTGGTGTCCGCAGGGGTACCCTGGGTGGGCAGTGTCCCCCTAAGGGACATCCCCAGCGGTGTCCCCATTACTCAGGGTGTCCCTGGGGTTGTCCCCAGGGTATCCCTGGGCTTGTCCCCATGTCCCCAGGGTATCCCTGGACTTGTCCCCATGTCCTTGGGGTGTCCCCAGGGATGTCCCCATGCCCCCAGTGAAGCCTGGCCCCCAGGGCTGGTGTCCCCAGGGGCACCCCGGCTGGGCAGAGTCCCCCTAAGGGACATCCCCAGGGGTGTCCCCATTACTCAGGGTGTCCCTGGGGGTGTCCCCATGTCCTTGGGGTGTCCCTGGGGGTGTCCCCACATCCCCAAGGTATCCCTGGGGTTGTCCCCATGTCCTTGGGGTGTCCCTGGGCTTGTCCCCATGTCCCCAAGGTATCCCCAGGGGTGTCCCCATGTCCTTAGGTTATCCCTGGGCGCGTCCCCATGTCCTTGAGGTGTCCCCAGGGATGTCCCCATGACCCGGGGTGTCCTTTGTGGGGAGGGGGTGGGGGTGTTCCCATGTCCCTGGGCATCCCCATGCCCCCCAGTGCCACCCAGCTCCCAGGGCTGGGTGTCCCCAGGGGTTGGGAAGGGAGGGGGGAGGCGTCCCCAGGGATGTCCCCATGATCTGGGGGTGTCCCTTGGGGGGGGGGGGGGGGATGCTCCCCTGTCCCTGGGCATCCCCATGCCCCCCAGTGCCTCCCAGCACCCAGGGCTGGGTGTCCCCAGGGGTTGGGAAGGGAGGGGGGAGGCGTCCCCAGGGATGTCCCCATGATCTGGGGGTGTCCCTTGGGGGGGGGGGGGGGGATGCTCCCCTGTCCCTGGGCATCCCCATGCCCCCCAGTGCCTCCCAGCACCCAGGGCTGGGTGTCCCCAGGGGTTGGGAAGGGAGCGGGGGGGGGGGGGGGGGGGAGGCGTCCCCGGGGGTGGCAGCGGGACCCCGGGGGGTGTCCCCGTGTGGCCGGGGTGGCCCCCCCCGGGGGGGGGGGTGGCAGCGTGACCCCGGTGAAGCCTGGCCCCGCAGGCTGATGCTGGTGGAGCAGGAGCTGCGCAGGGATCACTTGGGCGCCCACGACCCCCCCGAGGGCCGGCGGCGGCTGCTCGACGCTCAGGTGGAAATTACAATGTCATTGCTCTGCTCCGTGTGACATCGGCCATCCCACGCCGCGCTGGGGGCGGGGCCCGGGGGGGGGGCACCCATGGGTGGGGGGTGGGGGGGTGGGGGGCACCCATGGGTGGGGGGGTGGGTAGCCCATGGGGTTGGTGGGCATCCATGGGTGGGGGTATGGGTAGCCCTAAGGGGTGGTGGGCACCCAGGGGTGGGGGTTTGGGTAGCCCTAAGGGGTGGTGGGCACCCAGGGGTGGGGGTTTGGGTAGCCCTAAGGGGTGGTGGGCACCCATGGGTGCGGGTATGGGTAACCCTAGGGGGTTATGGGGACCCCAAGAGGGATATGGGCACCCAGGGGTGGGAGTATGGGCACCCATGAAGGGTTATGGGCACCCAGGGGTGGGGGTTTGGGTAGCCCTAAGGGGTGGTGGGCACCCAGGGGTGAGGGTATGGGTAGCCCTAGGGGGTTATGGGGACCCTAAGAGGGATATGGGCACCCAGGGGTGGGGGTATGGGCACCTATGAAGGGGGGTTGGGTAGGCCTAGGGGGTTATGGGCACCCATGGGTGGGGGTATGGGTATCCTTAGGGGGTTATGGGGACCCTTAAAGGGATACGGGCACCCATAGGTGGGGGTTTGGGTAGCCCATGGGGGTTATGGGGACCCTAAGAGGGATATGGGCACCCATAGGTGGGGGTTTGGGTAGCCCTAAGGGGTGGTGGGCACCCATGGGTGAGGGTATGGGCACCCATGAAGGGTTATGGGCACCCAGGGGTGGGGGTATGGGTAGCCCTAAGGGGTGGTGGGCACCCAGGGGTGGGGGTTTGGGTAGCCCATGGGGGTTATGGGGACCCTAAGAGGGATACGGGCACCCATAGGTGGGGGTTTGGGTAGGCCTAGGGGGTTATGGGGACCCTAAGAGGGATATGGGCACCCAGGGGTGGGGGTATGGGCACCCATGAAGGGTTATGGGGACCCTAAGAGGGATATGGGCACCCATAGGTAGGGTTTTGGGTAGCCCTAAGGGGTGGTGGGCACCCATGGGTGGGGGTATGGGTAGCCCGTGGGGGTTATGGGGACCCTAAGAGGGATATGGGCACCCATTGGTGGGGGGTTGGGTAGGCCTAGGGGGTTATGGGCACCCATGGGTGGGGGTTTGGGTCTCTTTAGGGGGTTATGGGGACCCTAAGAGGGATATGGGCACCCATGGGTGGGGGTATGGGTAGCCCTAAGGGGTGGTGGGCACCCATAGGTGGGGGTATGGGTAGCCCTAGGGGGTTATGGGGACCCTAAGAGGGATATGGGCACCCAGGGGTGGGGGTATGGGTAGCCCATGGGGGTTATGGGCACCCATGGGTGGGGTTTTGGGTAGCCCATGGGGTTGGTGGGCACCCATGGGTGGGGTTTTGGGTAGCTCTAGGTGGTTGGAGCACCCATGGGTGGGGGGTTGGGTAGCCCATGGGGGTGGTGGGCACCCATGGGTGGGGGGGTTGGGTAGCCCCAAGGGGTGGTGGGCACCCATGGGTGGGGGTATTGGCATCCCTGGGGGGTTGTGGGCACCCTTGGGTGGGGGTTGTTGGCATCCCTGGGGCTGGGGGTGGGCACCCATGGGTGGGGGGGTGGGCACCCCTAGGGGGTGATGGGCACCCTCGGGGGAGTATTGGGGGGGCTCTATGGGTGGCCCTGGGGTGTTGGGGACACCCTTGGGGGGGCTATGGACACCCTTGGGAGGGGGTGGGCATCGGGGGGGGTACTGGGGGGCCATGGGCAGCCCTGGGGGTGGTATTTGCCCCCCCCTTGGGGGGGTATTGTCACTCCTGGGGGGGGGGGGGTAGTGGCACCCCTGGGTGGGGGGGCGTTGGTGACATCTGGAGGGGGGGGGGGGCTGTGGTCACCTACGGGGTTTGTAGGGGACAGGGCCAGCCCTAGAGGGGCCATGGGGGTGCCTGGGGGGGGGACACACACATGGTGGCCCCTGGGGGGTGGGGGGGGGGGATGTCACCCTTGGGGGGGGGGCATGGGGGGCCAACGCCACCCTTGGGGGGGGACATGGGGACCCTGGGGGGGGGGACATGGAGACCCATAAGGGGATATTGGGGGGGACACAGGGACCTCAGGGGGGGGACACAGCCACCTCTTGGGGGGACAGGGCCCCCCCCCCCCACCCTCCCAGTGGGGGACATGGTCACCCCTGGGTGGGGACAGGGCCACCCCCTGTGGGGACAAGGCTACTTCTGGAGGGGGACATGGGGCCCCCTCTAGGGGACAGAGCCACCCCTGGGGGGACATGGTCACCCCTAGGGGGGGAGGAGGTGTCAGGGCCACCCCAGGGGTGACAAAGTGACCCCTGGGCGAGCACAGGGCCATCCCCAGTGGGGACAGGACCACCCCTGGGGGGGGACAAAATGACCCCCAGGAGGGACAGGGCCACCCCTGGAAGGGACAAAATGACCCCCAGAGGGGACAGGGCCACCCCTGGGGGGACACGGTCACCCCTGGAAGGGACAAAATGACCCCCAGGGGGGACAGGGCCACCCCTGGGGGGGGACAAAATGACCCCCAGGGGGGACAGGTCCACCCCTGGAAGGGACAAAATGACCCCCAGAGGGGACAGGGCCACCCCTGGGGGGACATGGTCACCCCTGGGGGGGACAAAATGACCCCCAGGAGGGACAGGGCCACCCCTGGAAGGGACAAAATGACCCCCAGAGGGGACAGGGCCACCCCTGGGGGGACATGGTCACCCCTGGAAGGGACAAAATGACCCCCAGGGGGGACAGGGCCACCCCTGGGGGGACATGGTCACCCCTGGGGGGGGACAAAATGACCCCCAGGAGGGGACAGGGCCACCCCTGGAAGGGACAAAATGACCCCCAGAGGGGACAGGGCCACCCCTGGGGGGACACAGTCACCCCTGGGGGGGACAAAATGACCCCCAGGGGGGACAGGGCCACCCCGGGGGGGGGAGCCCAGAGCCACCCCGGTGGGGACAGAGCCACCCCTGGGGGGGGGACACACGGTCCCCCCCAGGGCGTGGGGACAGGGCCACCTCCAGGGAGGACACCAGAGGGACATGGCGTGTGTTTTGGGGGGGGGGGGGTGTGACAGTGCCCCCCTCCCCCTTTCCTCCAGTCTAGGGACAGGGCCACCAGCGTGTCCCCAAGCCACCTTTCCCCCCCCCTCCCCCCCCAAAGTGACGGGGCCGGTGACGGACCCCCTCCTTGGGTTGGAGGGGGGGTGGGGGGTGGGGTGTGTCACCCCTCCGGCCACCTCAGGGTCACCTCCCACCCAAGGCCACCAGTGGGGACACGGGGGTGTGCGTGTCCCCGTCGTCCCCCCCCCGCCCCCCTCCTCCCCGGCCCCCTCCCCGCCGCGGGGGACGAGCGTGTCCCCCCCGCGGTGGCCCTGACCCCCGTGTCTCTCTTCGTCCTAGCTGTCCGTCAGGTAGCGCGGGCCAGCCCTGCCATTGTCACGGGACCCTCGGCCTCCGGTGACACGCCAGGTGGGTCCTCCCGTCCCTGTCCCCGTCCCCTCTCCCCCGTCCCCTGTCCCCCCCCACCCGTCCCCCTTCCCCACCCCCACCCCCCCCCCCGCCCCCTTAGGTAGCACGCAGCAGGGAACACCTTGGGGACACGACGCTGGAGTGTCCCCCCCGTGTTCTTCCTGTGTCCCCATGGCCCTCAGGGACACTGGGAACCCTTGGGGACGTGGAGCCAGGATGTCCCCAAGAGCCTCCTGTGTCCCCATGTCCCTCAGGGACATTGGGAACCCTTGGGGACATGGATCCTGGTGGCCTCATGTCCCTCCTGTGTCCTTCATGGACACTAGGAACCCTTGGGGACATGGATCCTGGTGGCCCCATGTCCCTTCTGTGTCCCCCAGGGACACTGGGACCCCTTGGGGACACGGAGCCAGGATGTCCCCAAGACCCTCTCGTGTCCCCATGTCCCTCAGGGACACTGGGAACCCTTGGGGACATGGATCCTGGTGGCCTCATGTCCCTCCTGTGTCCCCCCAGGGACACTGGGACCCCTTGGGGACACGGAGCCAGGATGTCCCCAAGACCCTCTTGTGTCCCCATGGCCCTCAGGGACATTGGGAACCCTTGGGGACATGGATCCTGGTGGCCTCATGTCCCTTCTGTGTCCCTCAGGGACACTGGGAACCCTTGGGGACATTGACCCAGGATGTCCCCAAGACCCTCTTGTGTCCCCATGTCCCTCAGGGACACTGGGAACCCTTGGGGACATGGATCCTGGTGGCCTCATGTCCCTCCTGTGTCCCCCAGGGACACTGGGACCCCTTGGGGACACGGAGCCAGGATGTCCCCAAGACCCTCTTGTGTCCCCATGGCCCTCAGGGACATTGGGAACCCTTGGGGACATGGATCCTGGTGGCCCCATGTCCCTTCTGTGTCCCTCAGGGACACTGGGAACCCTTGGGGACATTGACCCAGGATGTCCCCAAGAGCCTCCTGTGTCCCCATGTCCCTCAGGGACATTGGGAACCCTTGGGGACATGGATCCTGGTGGCCCTATGTCCCTCCTGTGTCCTTCATGGACACTAGGAACCCTTGGGGACATGGATCCTGGTGGCCCCA
>NW_028237868.1:0-127500 GCF_034619465.1 Leptosomus discolor
TACTTCCAACGGCCGCCGACGCGGCCCTTCCCGACCACCTTCTTGCTGCGGGGGGGAGGGGGAGAGGTGGGACCCCCGGAGAGGGACCCCCCCCCGCCACAGCCCCCCCCGACCCAGCGACCCCCCCCCCCCCACGACGTTCCCAGCGCACCCCCCCCCCGACCCCTCCCCAAGTGCCCCCCCCAGTGACCCAAATACCCCCCCCAGGGATCCCGGTTCCCCCCCAAGGACCCCAAATTCGCCCCTCAGTGACCCCCAGTTCCCGCCCAGTGACCCCCCAGGCCCCCCCAACCTCCTCCTTACAATTTCTGGGCGTGGCTGATGCGGTTGTACAGGACGTTGATCTGGGGAGGGGAGGGGTGAGACCGGGCCCCACATCGCCCCATAGCGGCCCGGGGCCCACATGTCCCCACACCGCCCCACACCTCGTATTTCTGCCGCCGCAGCTTCTCCATGAGGTCGAACTTCTCGGACTCGAGCTGGTGGATCCAGTCGTGGAGCTCCTTGGCCTTGACCCTGCGGTGGGTCGGGGCGTGGGTCGGGGCGCGGGGCAGGGTGTGGGTCGGGGTGCGGGGCAGGGTGTGGGTCGGGCCCCACCTGAGCTCGTCCTCCCGCAGGTGCTCGATGTCGAGCGGCCGCTTGCGCTCGGCCAAGATCCGCAGCTTCATCTCCCGCCCGGTCTGGCGCTTGCCTCGCCTCTGCTCCGCCTGTGGGGCACGGGGCGCTGTGGGGCGGCTGTGGGGCAGCCTCCACAGGCTGGACCCCATGGTGGGCTGTGGGGCGCTACGGGGCACCCAAAGGGGGCTGTGGGGTGCCCAAAGGGAATTGCAGGGTACCTTACAGGGGGCTGTAGGGCACCCTGTGGGTACTACGGGACACCCAGAGGGGGCTGTGGGGCAGCCAGTGGGGGATGTGGGGTGTCCTATGGGGCTGGCGCAGGCCTCCTGCCTCACAGGGGGCCCCTTACTCCCTGCCCTGGGGGGGTCGCTGTGGGGCTGGGGCTGTTCCGTGGGGCTGCCCCCCACCTTGGCCAGGTACCCCCCGAAGTGGGGCATGGTGGACAGCACTTTCTTCTTCTTGGCGTCGTCCTCCGCGCGCTTCTTTGCCTCCTCCTCCTCCTTGCGCAGCTTCTCCTCCTGGGGGGGGACATGGGGGGTGACGGGGGGATGTGGGGGGCCCGGGAGGGTCACGGGGGGGGGTCCAGGGTCCCCCCGCTCACCGCCAGCCGCGCCTGCCGCTCCCGCTCCTTCTCCGTGCGGCTCCGCAGCTGCTCGTTGCGCTCGGCGCGACGCCGCTCCTGGGGCACCCGCGGCTCCCGTCACCCCTGGGACCCACGGCTGCCCCACGGGGAACCACCAGCACCCACAGAGACTCACAGCCACCCACTGGGACCCACTGTCGTCCACTGGGACCCACGGGGACCCACAGGGAACCACCATCACCCACTGGAACCCACAGGGACCCACAGCTGCCCATGGGACCCACCAGGACCCGCAGCCGCCTGCAGGACCCACCATCACCCACAGCCACCCCTGGGACCCACAGGGACCCCCTGTCACCCACAGTGACCCACAGCCACCCCCTGGGGACCCATGGCCACTGACAGCCACCCACAGGGACCCACGGCGATCCATGGGGACCCATGGGCACACTCTGACCCCCATGGCCACCCACAGCGACCCCTGGGGGCCCCCTGGCCCCCTGCAGGGCCCCATAGGACCCATGGGGACCCACAGCCGCCTGCAGGACCCACCATCACCCACAGCCACCCCTGGGACCCACATCCCCCCCGCCCCGGGCCCCCCCAGGCCCCCCGGACCCACGATGCGCTCCATGAGGGCCACCAGCTCCTGCTCCTCGCGGCGCCGCTGCTCGAAGTGGGCGTCGATGAGGGTCTGCAGCTCCAGCAGGTCCTTCTCCATCCGCTTGCGGTGGATGTCCTGGGGGCACGGCCCCACAGCTGCCCCACGGCTGCCCCCCCCCAGCCCCACGGGCCCCCCCCCAGCACCTCACAGCCCCCCCCCCGAGCAACCCGCGGCCCCACAGTGACCCCCAGCAACACCCCCCAGCCCCATAGCACCCCTCAGCCCCACAGCGTGCCCCCCAGCCCCATAGCACCCCCCCCAGCGATCACCCAGCCCCATATTGACTCGTCATAGCGCCCCGTCAGAGACCCCCTGCCCCATAGAAACCCTCAGAACACCCCAGCAGCCCCCCCAGCCACCTCCATAGCCCCCTACCCCAGCCCCCCAACTCACATCGAAGTCGACCCTCTCCCCCTCGGGGATCTTGGGGGGCGCCAGCTGGGGCACGACGGGGCTGGGGGGGGCCGGGGGCAGCGGGGGAGGGTCAGGGGGGGCTGGAGGGGCAGCAGGGCCGCCTCACCCCCACCCCGACCACCCCCCAGCTCACCGGGGCCGTGGCCGCTCCTCCTCTGGGGGGGGAAAAAGGGGGGTTAGGGGGGGTTGAGGGGGGGTCGGGGGGGTTTGGGTGGTGGTGGGGGTCATACCTGGCTCCTTGGGGGGCTCCGACGCTGCGAGGGGGGGGGCAGGGGGAGAGGGGGGGGGTGTCAGGGTCTGCAGGACCCCCAGGACCCCCCCCGTGCTGGGGACCCCCGTGTCCAGGGGGGTCCCTGGATTTTGGGGGGGGGGGGTCCCCACACTCACCTTCCTCCTCCTCTTCCTCTGCCGCCTCCTCCTCTGGGGGAGATGGGGGGAGGGGGGGCACGGCCAGCCCCCCCCCAACCCCCCGTGTTAATGACCCAGAGCCGTTAATGAGGCAGTAATTAACAGCCGGGGCTCGGCATGGACCCCCCGACCCTCGTTAGTGGCGTTAGTTAATGATCGGGGGTGGTGGGTGGGTTAATTGGTGCTTTGGGGCTTCGTTAAGGCATTTCGGGGTTAGTTAATGCATTGGGGGTCAATTAATTAATGTATTGAGGTCAATTAATCAATGTGTTGGGGATTAATTAATGCATTGGGGGTGAGTTAATTAGTGTGTTGGGGTTGGTTCCTGCCTCATCGCCACCAGCTCATTAACAGGGGGGTTAATTGGGGGTAATTAACGGGGCTGGGGGCACTCACCTTCCGGCTGCTCCCTAGGGGGGGAAGGAGAGGGGTGAGGGGGGGCCGGGGGGGACGCCCATCCCAGTCGGGGGGCACTGGGAGCACTGGGAGGGCACTGGGGGGACACTCACTCCTCGTACTCCTCCTCGGCCTCCGACATGGCGGTGGGTTGGGGGGGTCCTGGGGGGATGGGGGGGGATGTCGGGGGGCCTCGTTGCCCCCCAGGTGGAGCCAGGCATTCGGGCCCCCCAGCCCAACCCCCCCAGCCCCCCGGACCCCTATCACCCCCCATGAACCCCCCATCACCCCCCATGAACCCCCCATCACCCCATAGCCCCCCGCAGGACCCCCTCACCACCCATAGCCCCCCAGGACCCCCATCACCCCCCATACCCCCACCCCATCACCCCTCATAGCCCCCCCATCACCCCATAGCCCCCACCCCACCACCCCCCAGGACCCCCAGCCCCACCGCTGGGGTTGCTCCCTCGGGCTCTGCAGAAGCTTCACACCCTCCCCCCCCCTCAAATCCGGGGGTCCCTTTATCGGGGGCTGCCCCACCCCCCCATGACATCACCCTCAGCCCCCCCCCGGGCCGGGACCCCCCCAAATTCCCCCTCATTGTTCCCGAGATGCCACCGAAATGTCACCGACACCGGACACCAGCACCTGTCGGGGGCAACAGCGGGGGGGGCCGGACCCCTGGGTCCGCTTAGGGGGCAGCGGGGGGCTGGACTTAGGGGGCAGCAGGGGGGGGCTGGACTTGTGGGGCAGCAGGGAGAGGGGTCTGGACCCCTGGGTTTGCTGGGGGTCAGTGGGGGGGGGGGTCCGGACCTGGGGGGCAGCATGGGAGGGTCTGGACCCCTGGGTCCACTTGGGGGTCAGCGGGGGGGAGGGGCTGGACTTGGGGGGCAGCAGGGGGGGGGGTGTCTGGACTTGGGGGGCAGCAGGGGGGGGCTCGGACCCCTGGGCTCACTTGGGGGGCAGTGGGTGACTGGACTTGGGGGTCCCGCACTCCCGGGTCCCCGGGGGGCGGTTGGGGTCACCCGGGGCCATTTTGGACGAAGACAAAGGCCGGGGGGAGGGGGGGGGGGCGGGGCGGGAATGTGGGGCCCGAATGTGGGGTCCGGACTCCTGAGTTCTATTCCCGTCCCCTGACGTCACCCCCCCCCAACCCTGATGTCACCCTCGCACCTGTCGGGGCTCCTGCCCTTTGTTGGGGACCCCCGGGGGTGGGGGGGTGTCAAAGTGGAGGGAGGGGCCCGAGCACGTGACCTCCGTTTTGTGCCAATTTCCTTTATTTCCGTAAAAAAAAAAACCTCATTGCCCCCCGCCCCCACCCCCAGCACCACAAACCCCCCCTCCCCCCCCCGCAAGCGCGAGTGGGGGCCCAGGCGTCCGGCACCGTGGGGGGAGGGGCGCAGAGGCAGGTGTGGGGCAGCCCCCCAAGCGGGGCTGGGGGTTCGGCCCTCCCAGAGGGGGGTCGCCCCCCCCGCCCCTCCCCCCTCAGGCCTGCAGCGCGATGGCCCCGTGCGTCACCACCAGGCGCAGCCGGGGGCAGAGGGGCGCCGCCCCCTCCCCCTTCCGGGGGGCCCCTCCCCCCGCCCCCCCCAGCCGCACGTGGGCGTAGAGGGAGAGTTTGGGGTCGGGGGGCGGGGGGAGGGGCGCGGGGGGCGGCGGGGGGAGGGGCAGGCGGCAGAGGCGCACGCGGGGCTCCCCCCGCAGCCGGCAGCCCCCCCCGCACGTGACGCAATCGTGGAGGGAGACGCGGGGCTGGGGGAGGGGGGGGGAGGGGCGGCGGGGGAGGAGGCGGCGGCGGCGACGGCGGCGGCGTGGGGGGAGGGGCGGCCATCGCCCCCCCGCCCCCTCCCCCTCCCCCGCCTGGCGCAGGCGCCCGTCGGTCTCGCGCAGGTCGTACTTGGGGGGCGGCGAGGGGGGGGCGGGGGGGCGGCGCGCCCCTCCCCCGCTGCCGGAAGGCGCCTTCGCCCCGTCTGGAGGGGAGGGGGGGAGGGGGGTCAGGGGAGGACCCGGGACCCCCCCAAGAGACCCCACCCCCCCCCACCCCCCCCGCAAAATGTCACGGGGTGCCCTGAAACACCCCTTCGGGGAACAAGGGGGGGGGGGGGGGCTTCAAACTGTGCGAGGGGGTCCCTAAAGTCTCCCAGGGGGCCCTGAACCCCCCCTGGGGGGTCCCCAACCTCCCCCAATTGGGGGGACCCCAAAAACAGGGAGATGGGGGGACCCCAAAAACAGGGAGATGGGGGGGCGAAGGGTGTTGGGGTGAGACACACCCCCCCCCCCAGACATCCTGGAACATTCTCGGGGGTGGGGGGGCTCTGGGGTTCCCCAGGGGGCCGTTTTGGGGTTCACGTGGGACATTTTGGGGTCCCCCCAGGTTTCGGGGTGTGTCCCCCCGGTTTTGGGGTTGTTTTGGGCTCCCCCGGGGCTTTCCGGGTCCCCCCCAGGGGGGTGCTTCGGGGTCCCCCGTGGCGGTTAGGCATGTGCCCGCCCCCCCCGGGTCTCGGGGTCCCCCCCCGGGTCTCGGGGTACCTCTCGCAGGTGTGGCACTCGCAGCGCTCGTTGTTCTCCCCGAAAAATCCCTCCCCGTAGAAGCAGGTGATCTCGTCCCGGGGTGCGATGTCCCGCAGCGCCTGCACCCGCGCCGCCGTCCCCTCCGCCGCCACCAGCTGCGCCCCCAAACTGGCACCGCGCCCCCAAACCGCCCCCCCCTGCACCCCCGGAGCTCCTCAGCCCCCCCCCCGGGACACCCCAAGCCTTTGGGAACCCCCCCCAAAACAAGTGAGGAACCCCCTGTGACACCTCAAGACCCCGGGGACCCCCCCCGACACCCCCAAACCCATGGGGAACCCCCTGTGACACCTCAGAACCCCCAGAGACACCCCCCCCAAAACCTTGGCAACCCCCCTACTTATACCCCCCAGACCTTTGGGGACCTCCCCCAACCCAGCACCCCTAAAAATGCTGCCCTCAGGGCCTCCCCCCTGACACCCCCACCCTCCTGGGGACCCCCCCAGCACCCCCAACCACAGGGGGAACCCCTTCACATGACACCCCCCCAGGGACCCCCCCCCAAACCCCATGGGGGTCCCGCTACCCCCCCCAAACACTGACCTTGCAGTTGGGACGACAGTCTGGGGAGGGGGGGGGGGGGGGAAGGGTCTGTCAGCAGCTGCTCAAGGACCCCCTGGCTTGTTTGGGGGGCCCAGGGGGACTTGGGGGTCCCCCAGGGGGGTTTTGGGGGGCTCTGGGGATCCCCCTGGGGCAGACAACAGCAGTGGGGCTGAGCCAGAGCTGGGGGTCCTGGGACTGGAGGGGGGTTGTGGAACCTGGGGAAGCTTTGGGGACCCCCCCAGGGGTTTGGGGACCCCCCGGGGGGTGTTTGAGGACCCTCCACGCGAGTTCTGGGGACCCGAGAGGGATTCAGGGGGGCCCCCTCAGGTGGCTTTGGGGACACTGCACCACCCCCAGGGGTTGATGATGGTGGCAAGGCTGAGCCAGAGCTGGGGGTCCTGGGGGAGGCAGGGGGTGGGTTGGGACCTCATGAGGGCATCAGGGACCCCCCAGGTGATTCTGGGGACCCCCTCTGGGGTCTCAGGGACCCCCTCAGTGTTTTGGGGACACCCCCCCCCAGTGTGACAAAGCCCACGGAGCTCAGCCAGACCCAGGGGATGACATGAACCCCCGGGGCAGGTTGGGGACCCTGGGGGGGTGTCAGGGGCGTTTGGGGCACCCCCAGCTGGGTTCGGGGGTCCCCCCCAGAGTCTCGAGGTCTCCCTCAGGATTTTGCGGGGGTCTCAGGGACACCCCCAGCACCTCGAAGCCGACAGAGCTGAGCGAGAACCGTGACATGACGTGAACCCCGGGGTGCACTGGGGACCCCGCGAAGGCTCTTGTGCCCCCCCGCGGATGCTTCTCCCCCCCCCCCCCCCGGATTTTGGGCTCCCCCCCGGGGGTCTTGGGGTACCCACCGTGGTTGATGAAGGCCACGGGCCCCAGCCAGAGCTGGGCCTGGCGCCGGCGGGTCGAGTACATGACGCTGAAGTCGTTGTCCCCCGCCCGCAGCAGCCCCCGGTCGCCCGCCCGCAGCTCGGCCACGCAGCCCACCAGCAGCTCCAGCGTCTCGTGCTTCCGCCTGGGGGGGGACACAAGGGTCTGGGGGGGGTCCCTGGGGTCGGCACCCCCCCGGGACCCCCCGGGACCCACCAGAGACGGGTGGAGACGACACGGGCGCCGTGGCGGTCGCGGGAGTAGCGGGAGCAGGGCTGGATGGCGACGCCGCTCTCGGGCAGCAGCAGCCGCAGGTACCGGAACACCTGGGGGGGCGAGGCAGGAACTGGGGGCGTCGGGGGGGGGGGGGCACACCCCCCCCCCCCCCACAGCGCGGGGGGGGACCCAGGCATCCTGGCCTGGTGGCGCCCATGGAGGGACCCGCCTGTGACCACCCCCCCCACCGCCTTAGGGAGGTGACAGGGACCCTCTCCAGAGGGTCTATAGAGCCTCTATAGAGCCCCGTCCCACCCCATAAGTCCCCCGTGCCCCCCCCCCCAGGTCCCCTTGGGCCCCCCCTAGATCCTTCCCCCACACACCCCCCCCATAAGCCCCACTGTACCCCATAGGAACCCCCCAGTATCCCCCAGGGACCCTCCAGCCCCCCCCGAAGACTCTTCTGTGCCCCACGGGGATTGCTCTGTGCCCCCCAGCCCCCTCTAGAGACCCCATGGGGACCCCCAGCCCCCTAAGCCCCTCCTTGGGGACTGTCCTGTGTCCCTCAGGGACCCTCCCGCCCCCCACAGGAACCCTCTTGTGCCCCACGGGGACCCCCCCGAGCCTCTCAGTCCCCTCTGGGGACCCCTCTGTGCCCCCCAGCCCCCCCCCCAGGGCCCCCCGCCCTACCCCCTGGGGACCCCCCAGGCCCCCCGAGACCCTCCTGTGCCCCCTAGGGAGCCCCTCCCCCCCGGGGACCCCCCGCCCCTCACGTGGCTCTTGAGCGCGGCGCGCTGCAGCGGGCGGCGGCGCTGGAAGAAGGCCCCGGCCCAGGCCCCGCTCAGCGCCCGCCACGTCGCCTCCAGGTCCCGGCGGCGGCAGAACCGCTCCACGGCCGCCCGCAGGAGGTGCCGCCGCCGCAGGGCGGGCAGGGGGCTGCGCCGGCACCGGGGGGCGTCACCCCAGGGGCAGGGACAACCCCCCCCCCCCCCCCCGACCAAGCAACCCTGGGACGGGGACACACCCCCCCCCCCCAGGAGAGGGAACTTCAGGACCACCCCCCCGCCAGCAAAAGGACCCCAAGATTAGGGACATCCCCCCCCTCCTCCAGGACAGGGAACCCCCACGATGGGGACACCCCCCTTCCCCAGGACAGGGGGCGCAAGGACCCCCGGGACCGTTTCCCCCCGTGACCGGGACACCATGCCGCCCCGGGTCCCGGGTCCCGTTCCCCCCCGACCGGAACCGCCCCCCCACCCCTCCTCCGCCCGGGACCCCCCCGGTTTCCCCCACCCCTCCCCATGACCGGGGCCCCCGGGACACCCTCCCCCCGGTGCCCCCCGCCCCACCTGACGCCCATCTTGTGGGTGCGGAAGCCGAGCGCCGAGTCCAGCACCAGGCTGGTGGCCAAGTCGTCGTTCTCGCAGAGCTCCCGCGCCGTCACCTGCCGGGACCCCATCGCCCTCCGCCGCGGCGAAACCTGCGGCCAACCGGGTTACCGGGCACCGGCCCCGCCGCACCGGGCCGGGCCCAGACAAAGAGCCCGGAGTTGGCTTGGGGGGAGGGAGGGAGGGGAGCACACCGGGACCCCGCGTCCCGCCCGGCCCCGGCCGTTACCGCAGCGCCGCCGGCCCGGCCCGGGCCCCGGTACCGGCTGCAGCGGGGGCCGGGCCGGGCTGGGCCGGGCCGCCGCCGCCGGCCCGCTCCCGCCGTCCCCGCCGCCGCACGCGCACGCCTCTCCGCCATTCCTATTGGCCGCCCACAGCTCTCCGCTCCCTTTCTGTTGGCCGCCGGTACAGCCAGTCGCGGGTCGGTCCCGCCCACGGCGTCCGGCGCTCGCCGCTCCCATTGGCCGAGGCGCGCTGGCCCGCACGGGCGGCACGTGCCGCGCCCCATTAGCCGGGGCGTTCCTGGGTGGCTATTGGCCGGCACCGACGCCGGTTACTCCTCTCTCCCGCCGCATTGGGCCAGGGGTCAGAAGCCCCGCCCCTCGCTCTCTAGAGGTTAGCAACCACCGCCCTCCCCGGCTCCTATTGGCCTCCCCCCTCCCCGAGCGCCCTCCCCTCGCTCCCATTGGCGGAGCGCGCTCTGCTCCGCGGCGCCGGAGCACAATGAGCTCTGCGTGACGCCTGTGGGAAACAATAAACCCCGCGCCCCGCTTCGCCCCGCCCAGGCCACGCCCCCCGCCCGCGCCGCTCCCGCCCTTTCCGCTGCGCAGGCTCCGCCCCCCGCGCAAGATGGCGGCGCCCAGTGCGAGCGGGCGGCTGTGAAGAGGTGCGGGGGGGGGCCCGGCGGGGCTGGGGGTGTTTGAGGGGGGTCCTGGGCGGTCGGTGGGCCCCAGGGGGAGACGAAGGGACCCCGGTGCGGGCCCCGGTGCGGGCCCCGGTGCGGGCCGGGCCGCTGAGTGCGCCGCGGCAGGGTGATGGCGGCGGCGGCGGGAGGAGGAGGAGGCGGCGGCGGCAGCGGCGGCGGCGGAGGTGGGGGGAGCCGACGGGAGCCCCCCCACACGCTGCAGGGGCTGCTGGAGATGGCGGTGGTGGCCGGGGAGCCCCAGCCCCCGCCGAGGGAGCCCATGGGTGAGGAGGTGAGCGGGGCCGGGGGGTGGCACGGGGGGGGCCGGGTGGGTTGGAGGGGCCACGGGGGGGTTAGTGAGGGGCATTGAGCTTCCAGGGGGGTCTCTGTGGGTCCTGGGGGGTGGTGGTCAGTGGGCCGCGGGGGGTCCGTGGGTCATGGGGGTCATAGGGGCTCCTGGAGGGGGCATGGGGGCTCACGGGGGTCCGGAGGGAGTGGGGCAACGAGGGGTCTGGAGGCTCCGGGGGGCTCAGTGGGCCCGGGGGGGGCGTGGGGGCCCCCGGGGTCCTGGGAGAGGGGGGCAGCGAGGGGTCCGGGGGGCTCAGCGGGTCGAGGAGGCCCCCGGGGGGGGGGGTCTTACGGCCACCGGCGGGTCCTGCAGCGGCAGCAGTGGCTGCGGGCGGCGGTGGCGGAGGCGCTGGGGGGACCCGGGGGGGCGCAGGAGGAGCTGCGGCGCTGCCTGGGGGTGCTGGCGGGGCCCTGCCCCGGGGAGGAGGCAGCCGAGAGGGGCCAGGGGGAGACGGGACCCCACGAACAGGCCCTGGAGCTGTTGGCGGAGCTGTGCGAGAGCCTGGACAACGCCACTGGTGAGGGGGGGGAGCTGGGAGGGGGCCAGCGGGTCGCTGGGGGCGACTGGGGGTCCCACAGAGGTCCCTGGGTGGGGCTGGGGGGGTCCCACGAGGGTGGTTGGGAGGAGGGGGGGGGGGCAGGCAGAGGGGCCCCAGCAGTGGCTGGAGGGTCTTGGGGGACCCGGAGGGAGTTGAGGGGCTGGGGAGTGTTCACGGGGTGGGCCAGGATGGTGCTAGGGGATGCTGGGGACTCCTGGGGGGTGGGTGGTTGCGGGGCTCGGAGTCCTAAAGAGCGTGTGGGGGAGCCCTATGGTTGTAGGGAGGGGGTTCAGGACACATGTGGGGGTGCGAGAAGGGTCGTGACACTCCTTTCTTGCTCCCTCCTCCTCAGATTTCTGCGCTTTAGGGGGGCTGGAGGCAGTGGTGGGACTGCTGGGCCACCCCTGGGCCCCCCTCCGGGCGGGGGCTGCTCGAGTGGTGGGTGCCTGTGCCCAGAACCTGCCGGGGGCCCAGGGGCAAGCGCTGGCCCTGGGGGCTCTCCCTGCTCTCCTAGGGGGGCTGCGGGGGGACCCCGACCCCCGTGTCCCCCCCTGCGCCTTGTTTGCCATCTCCTGTGAGTTGGGGGGGCGGGAGGCGGAAGGGGGGGGGCGCATGGGGGTGGGGGCACGTCAGGGGGGCTGTGAGTGTGGGGACGTCATGGTGATGGGGTTGGGAGTCATCGGGGGGTGGGGGAGCACAGGGGGCTGATGGGGTGGCGGGAGGAGGGTGGACAGGGGAATGGGGGCATTTGGGGACAAGGGGGTGGTTTTGGGGATGGGGGGGTGGGATTGGGTGTGGGGGTGGGGGGGAAGGTTTGACGCCTCCCTCTCCCCCCCCTCCCCTCAGGCCTGGTGCGGGCGCAGCCCGAGGGCCTGGAGCAGTTTGAGCGCCTGGGGGGGCTGGAGGCGCTGGGGGGGGCCCTGCAGAGTCCCCGGCCCCCCCTGCGCGCCCGCGCCGCCTTCCTGCTGCACTGCCTGCTGCGCGAGCACCCCCGCCTGCGCGGTGAGACCCCGCGAGCCCCCACCCCGAACACCCCCCTGCTCCAGGCACCACCCGCCCCAGACCTGCCCAGAGACCACCCAGCCTTGTACTGGGGACCCCCGGGACTTTTAACCCTGCAGCGGGAGCTCCCCCGGGACCCTCAGCCCCTCTTGGGACCCTCTGGGTCCCCCCCAGACCTTTGTGAGACCCCCCCCCGCCCTGTGCCAGGGACCCTCACAGTCCGTCTGGGGCCCCTTGGGACCCCCCCAGGCTTACCCTGGGCCCCCCAAACTCTTACTCAGACTCCTCCAGATCCCCCTCCTCAAAACACCAATCCTCCCTTGGGACCCCCCCCAGTTCCCTCCTGAGGACCCCAACCGCTCATGGGACCCCCCAACCTTGCTCTGGAGCCCCCCTACCATCCCTCCTGGCACCCCTTGGGACTCCCCCTCCTCCTGATGTTGTCACACCCTCCCCCCCCCAGAGCCCCTGTGCCGGCTGGGGATGGTGGCCCAGCTGGTGGCCCTGCTGCGGACGGAGCACGACGGGGCCCACGAGCATGCACTGGGGGCGCTCTGCAGGTGAGACCCCCAGGGGGGGCCGGGGGGGCCAGGGGCTCCCCTCGAGCAGAGCCTGGCGGGGACTGTAGGTGCACCCTAACACCGGGGTCTCCTTGGCAGGGAGGGGTGAGGGGGGTGTTGGGGTGCCTGGGGAGGATGGGGGATGCGGGGAGGGGGGTGCTGTGGGGCGGTTGTGCCCCCACCCAGCCCCTTTGCCCTCCCCTCCCCCCCCCAGTTTGGCTGCAGATTTCCCAGAGGGGGTGCGGGAGTGCCGGGCCCCCGTCCTGGGGCTGGAGGAGCTGCTGCGGGAGCGGCGGGGGCTGCTGCAGGGCCGGGAGGAGTTCCAGGTATGGGGGGGGGGGCGGGGGATGATCCCGGGGGTGTCCCCACGGCTGGGGGGAGGGGGTGGCAGCAGGGGGATACCCAGAGTGACACCTCCCCCTCCACGGCAGGAGGAGCTGGAGTTCTGCGAGCGGCTGCTGCAGCTCTGCTTCGAGACCCCCCCCGAGGAGAGCGGCATGGACCGGTGACCCGGGACCCCCCGGACCCCCCAGGATCCCCCGGGGAAGCCCCAGACGCCCCTTGCCGCACCCCAGCCCCAGGGGCATAATAAAGGCCTCGCTCCTGGACGCGTCCCGGGCTCTGCTGGGGCGGGGGGGGGGGAAGAGCTGCTGTGGTGATGTCATCGCTGATGTCATCTTGTCATCTACCTAGCGCCGGCCACCACGTCTACCCCCCCCGGGGGACCCGGGCGACCGGGAACGACTGGGCTCCCGTCAGCACCGCCGGGACGGACAGCGCCGGGGGCGGGGCCTAGAGCTGGAGGGCGTGGTCTCGCGCCGGACCGTTGCTGGAGGGCGTGGTCTCGCGCCGGACCGTTGCCGTGGCGACCGCGTCCCTCTCGGCTGGCGGGACGTCCCCGTTCTCGCTCTTCATTGGTCCGCCGCGCTCCGGTTACCGGCGGAAGGGGGCGTGACCGCGCCGCCGGCGGCCCTCCGCCATGGAGGAGGGTCTGGGGACCGTCTGCTGGTGGGGGCTGTCCCCGGCGCTCGACCTTCGCCAGTACCGTGAGCCCCGCACCCCCACCCCTCCCCCCTCCCGGTGCACTGGGGTGCCCCCACCCAGGTGCCCCCCCCCCCCCCGTGACACCGGCTCCCCGCAGTCCCCCCGGACCCTGACCCCGAGGCGGAGGCGGCGGTGCTGCTGGTGGGCGCGGCGGAGGGGCGGCACCTCCTGCTGACGGCGGCCCGGGCCCGGCGGGGACCCCCCCGCGCCATCACCGTACGGCACCGGCACGGGTCGGCGTCCCGGTTCTGGGGCAGCTGTGGGGGTCCTGGGGGGCTACCGGGGCTTCGAGGGGGCTGAGATTCCGGGTGGAGTTACCGGGGTGGGGGTTACTGGGGGACGATGGTGTCACTGGGGCTTCCCGGGCGGGTCGGCGTCCCGGTTCTGGGGCAGCTGTCGGGGTCTGGGGGGTTGCCGGGGCTTCGGGGAGGTTGGGGTCCTGAGGGGGGGTGGTCCCCAGGGGTCACCGGGGGGTGTTACCGGGGGTTCCCCGGTGTTACCGGGGGTTCCCGTCCCCCTCAGCTGTTCGTGGCGGAGCAGCGCCCCGAGGCCGTGGCGCGGCAGCTCCTCTTCCTCCTCCTGGCGGCCGAAGCCCCAGGACGTACCCAGCCGGCAGGTACGGGAAGGGGGGGGATGCCCAGAACCACCCCTCACCCCCCCCCCCCCCCCGACCCTGCACTGGGGCCCTCACCTCCGAGCCCCGTTACCCGCCGCAGCCCGCGCCGCTGCCATCCTGGAGCTGTTGGGCTCCGGTCGCCTCCGCGCCGCTACCGCCGCGCTGCTGAGCGGGGCCGCCGCTCGCCTCCGCCGCTGGGTCACCGAGGACCGGTACCGGGAGGGACCCGCCGACCTGGGACTGATGAAGGTCGATGCTTGGGGAACCGGAGCGGGGGGTGCCGGTGGTCCCAGGACTGACCGGTACCGGTGGGAACCGGGGGAACCTGGGGTGGAGGGTCCCGGGGCTGCCCAGTGCCGGTGGCAGGTCCGGGGATCCCGGTGCCGGCGCTGTACAGGGAGCTGCCGCCCGCAGTGCCGGGAGCGGGACGCGCTGGAGGCGGTTCTGCGGCGCTGGGAGCGGCCGGTGCCGGTACCGGAGTCCCGGGCGTGGGATCGGCGGCTGCGGCGGCGACTCGGAGCCAGATACGATGCGAGGGCGGCGGTGGCGGACTGGGAGCTGCGGATGGGGCTGCACCCCCGGGGGGTAACGGGGGCACCGGGAGGGGGGGCACCGGGGTTACCGGGGGCTGCAAGCCCGGGGGTAACGGGGGGGGGGGAACGACGACGACACACGGACGGGACCGGAGGCTACGGGGGTTACCGGGGGCTGTATTCTCGGGGGTAGTGGGGGGACGCTACCAGAGAGGTACTGGGAGTAACCGGGGGGTTACCAGGGGATGTATTCTGGGGAGTACCGGGGGGCTGCACCCCGGGGGGGGGAGTAACAGGGAGGACGGGGGCGGTACGGGGGTACATGGGGGGGCCCTGGGGTACCGGGGGACACCCCGGGGGCTACTGGGGGGAGAACACCGGGATCCGAGGAGAATTATGGGGGTCCGGGGCGGGGATCCGTGGGTCCATGCCCGCCCCCCCCCCCGCCTCCAGGCCACCACCGTCTCCCCGTGCGAGTTCGGGCGCTGGCGGGAGAGCGGCGTCGCCTTCGTCCCTCGAGGGGGGGGCGACGTCCCCAACCCCACCCTGCAGAGCAGCTGCCGGCCCCGCGCCGTGAGTGGGGCGGGGGGGGGGAGGGGGAGCGGGGAGGAGCATGGGGGGGCTCAGGGGGCGCTGACATCCCCCCAACCCCCACACCCCCCCCCCCCCAGGACGGGCAGCCGGGGCCGGACAGCGGGTACTGGGGGGACCACCGTGACCGGGCCCTTCCTCGCCTTCGGCCTCGACACCGACGGGCTGCGGAGCTCCGGAAAGGTGGGGGGGGGGGGGGGGGGCAGGGGAGTGTTTGGGGGGGGGTCCCAAGGGAGGGGCGGGGCTCACTGTGGCCCCCCCCACCCCCCCAGACGGCCACCGAGATCTCCCTGGCCAACGTGACGGCGCTGCTGCACGAGCTGCACACTGGGACCCCCACCCCCGACGACCCCCTCCGACGACCAGGACCCCCCCCACCGAGGGGGAACCCCCAGACGACCGAGACCTCCCTGAGGGACCCCCCAAAGGACCCGGACCCTCCCGGAGACGACACCGGCCCCCTGGGTGAGCAGCCCCCCGATCGGTTCCGACACTCCCCTCTCCCCGTGATCCCCGCCCCGTTCCTGCAGGCCCCCCACCCCCCCTGAATCCCCCCCCCCGGTTCCCGCAGGACCCTTGCTGCCCCTCCCGGTCCAGGTCCGGTTCCTGCCGCTGGGCAGCGCCTGCCGTCCCCCAGCCCGCGCCCGCCTGGGGGGGCTCTGCCGGCTGCTGCTGCTGGGCTGGAGGTGGGGGCGCCGGGGAGAGGAGGGGGGTGCTGCTGGAGGAGGGGGGGGGGGGCGCCCGGACGCCTGAGTCCCTCAGCTCCCTCGCCCCCCCCCCCCCCCCCCCCCCCCCCCAGGTCGCTGCAGGAGCTGACCCCCGAGCTGGGGGGGCTGGCGGCCCCCGGGGCCACTCTCCTGGTGGAGCTGCCCACGTACGTACCAGGACCCCAGACCCCCCATTCCCTCCCCCGTGACCCCCATCAGGGTCTGGGACCACCCCCCCACCGTGCTCCCTGACCCCAGGTCCCCAGTGCCCCCCCGCGGGGTCCTGACCCCTGACCCCCGCCCCCCAGGTTCGCGCCCACCCTGCGGCAGCCCCAGCTCGACGCTTTCCTGGCGCAGGCGGCGGCACTGGCCCGGGCCAGCGGCTTCGAGCCCTGGGGGGGCCCCGGGGAGCCCCCGGCCTGCGCCCGCTTCCGGCGGACCCCCCACCCCTGACACCCCCCCCCCCCCAGCCCCGCCGACCCCCCCGACCCCCCCCCCCGGCAGCTGCCGGGACCCCAGCCCCCCCCCTCCCAACACCACCCGGAGCCCCCCCCAGACCCCTCCACTTGGCGAAGGGGGACTCCAGGCTCTGCCCCCGTTCCCGCGACCCCGCCCCGTTCCCGCGACCCCGCCCCATTCCCGCGACCCCGCCCTCCTGTCCCCGAGGACTCCTCCCCCTCCCACGAGGCCCCCGCCCCCGTCCATTCATAAAGCGTCGCCGCCGCCCGCGATCTCCCGGCTCCGGCGCGGGCTAGGTAACGGGGGGCGAGGGGCTCCCGAACCCTGGGTCCCATTCTGGGGGGTGGGGGTGGGGGGGGGTGGGGTGTTGGAAGTCGTCACCGGGGCAGGGGCTGCCAGGCGCATAGGTCCTCTCGGATCAGGGCGGTGGGGGGGTCCCTGGGGTGGGGAGGGGGGCGGGGGGAGTCCCTTCGGGGACAAGGTAGGGGGGGTGTGTCACCGAACCCCTGGGCCCCCCGGAGGGAGGGGGGAAGGTGTCTGGGACTCCTGGGGGCGTGGGGAGGGGGGTCTTCGGGGTGGGCAGGGGGTCCTCGGACGCCTGGTGCCCTGGTGGGGGGGGTTGGGGGTGCCTGGGTCTGGGTCCTGGATGCCCTTGGCTGGAGGAGGGGGCGGGGAGGGACAGGGCTGCCCGGACTCCTGGGTCTCCCCGGGGTGGGGGGTGGTGGGGGTGGGGTGTGTCTATGTGTGTGTCGATAAGGGCTATATTTAGCCCCCCCCCTTATCGGCTCTGGAGCTGCCAGCCCCATATAGGGGCAGTGGCGGGTCTGGAGGGAGGGGGCGGCCCCCCACCGTGACCGGCCCTCCCCCCCCCCCCCCGCCCCCTCATCCTCCCCGGACCCCCCCAGCACCGCTCCTGTCTTCCAGCACAGGGACCAGCAGAATGGCTGAGTGAGTGGGGCGAGGTGGGGGGAGGGGGTCCGATGCTCAGCCGGGTCTCTGACCCTTCCCCCCCCCCCCCCACCAGGGAGGATGTGCCGGTAGGTGTTCCCCGCCCCTACCCCCCCCGCCCCTGTTAACCCCCTCGCCGTGTCCCAACTCCCTGCTGACACCCCCCCCCACCCCCCCCCTCGCGCAGCGCCCTCTGGAGGAGGAGCAGGAGGAGCCGGGGCCCCCCCCAGCGCCCCCCCCAGCCGCAGCCGCCCCCCCTGCGCCGCAAATCCTCGGCCAACTACCGGGCCTACGCCGTGGAGCCCCATGCCAAGGTGTGTGGGGGGCACATATGGAGGGGGGGGAATTTACAACAGGGATGAGGGGGGCCCCAGGCCCCTCCACCTGACCCCCATTTCCCCCTCCCCAGAGGCAACCCAAGATCTCAGCGTCCCGAAAGCTGCAGCTGAAGGTAAAGGGGGGGGGGGGGGGGGGGGGTGTCCCATGTCCTGGGGGGGGGGGGGTCATTGGGACGCCTGGATCCCCTCTGACCCCTCCCCCCGACTATCTGTGTGCCCCCCCCCCCCCCCCCCCCCCCCCCCCCTCCAGACGCTGCTGCTGCAGAGAGCGAAGCGGGAGCTGGAGCGGGAGGAGCAGGAGCGGGGGGGGGGAGAAGCTGCGGCTGCTGGGGGAGCTGTGCCCCCCCCTAGCACTTGAGGGGCTCAGCCTTGCCCAGCTCCAGGTGCGGGGGGGACACGAGCACACCCTGCCTGGCTGGGGACACACACAGGGACATGGGGACACACACACACACAAGACACACCAAAGGCGGCGGGGGGGGGGGGGGGGCGGCACGCCATGCCACTGGGGACCTGAGGGCTTGGGGAGGGGGCCAGGGGGACACACACCAAGGAGACGGGGACGGGACGGGTTGTGCAGGTACAACTCATGGGGACTCGGGGGGTGGGGGGGGGGGGACATTTGGGACCTGAGGGCTTGGAGGGGGGGGGGTGTCTAGGTGACACTGCGGGGGGGGGGGGGACGGATAGGGTGACATGGTGGGGGGTGGTGGGTGCAGTGTATTTCACCCCCCCCCCCGCCAGGAGCTGTGCCGGGAGCTGCATGCCCGCGTGGGGCGTGTGGATGAGGAGCGCTACGACATGGGCACCCGCGTCAGCAAGAACGTGGCCGAGGTGGGGACGCGTCCGTGCCCCCCGGTGTCATCGTCCCCCCCCCCCTCCCCGTCATCGGCATATGTTCCCGTCCCGTCCCCCCCCATTGTGTCCCCAGATGAAGGAGGAGGAGCTGTGGTGGCGGGTGGCTCCATGGTGTCCCCATGTTTGTGTGTCTCCCCCATGTCCCCAGATGGCAGCTGCGCCGTAGGTGCCTCCGTGTCCCCACGTCCCGCTAACGTCCCCAGGCCAAGGCGCTGCGTGGCACCTTGTGTCCCCCTTCCCAAATGGCCATACCCCAGCAGGCAGCTCACATCCCCGTCCCCCCCCGTTGTCCCCCCCAGATGGAGGAGCTGCGGCGGCGGGTGGCCGGGGGCCGCTTCGTGCGGCCGGCGCTGCGGCGGGTGCGGCTGTCGGCCGACGCCATGATGGCGGCGCTGCTGGGGGCGAAGCACCGGGTGGGCACCGACCTGCGGGCGGGGCTGCGGCAAGTGCGCAAGGACGACGCCGAGAAGGTGGGGACATGGGGGGGGGGGACACGGGGGGCGTGGCTACAGGCGGAGTGGGCGTGTCCCAGGGAGGCGACAGGGCGTGTGCCGGGCGTGGCACACGCGGGCGAGTCGCCACGTTGCGCCTGTTGAGCCTTGGCCGGGAGGGCGTGTCCCGGGCCGGGGCGTGTCCCGGGCGGGGGCGGTGACGCGGTGGGCGGGGCAGGAGAGCCGCGAGGTCGGGGACTGGCGGAAGAACGTGGACGCGCTGAGGCGGGATGGAGGGCCGCAAGAAGAAGTTTGAGGCGCCGGGGCGGGCCACGGCCTGAGGGTGAGACAAGGACACCCCCCCCCCCCGACCCCCCAGCACCCCAGGGGGCCCCTCCCCCAGGGGGACCCCCTGACCCCTCTTCATCTCGTGCAGGCGCAGCCGCCCCGGGACCCCTTCCAGGGACCCCAGCACCATCATCACCATCACCTTCATCACCCCCCACAGATAAACCACATCCACCCCCCCCCACCCCCCCCCAATAAATCACCCCCCAGCATTGACCCATTGACTCATGGTCCGACTACGGGTGTCGCCGCTCCCCCTCCAGGAGCTGGAGCCGCCCATTTTGTTCCATCTCATTTATTAGTGACCCCCCCCCCACTGCTGACCTTTGACCTTTCACTTTGGGGGGGGGGCATGTCCCAGGTGTGGGGGGGTGGTACCCATAAGGCTTTGCAAGCACCAGCATGTTTCCCAGCATCCTTTGCAGCCCCCCCTTCCCCACTCACGGGAAGGATTTTCCCACAATGCCCTGGGGTGTGGGGGGGGGGGTGGGGGGTGTGCAGGACCCAGAAGCCCTTGGGGCGGGGCTGGGGGTACCCAGAAGGCACTTCGGGGGGGGGGGGAACAGAGCCCAGTCTGGAGCCCTCCCCCCCCCTCCCCATATGGAGGAGGCAGCTCAGAGTATTGCACAGGGGGTTGGGAGAGGCCTGAGCTGGGGGGGTGTGTGCAAGGACAAGGACCCCCGGGGGGGGCCGGAGTGTTGGGTTGGGGGGGGGCGGAGGGGTTGCCCCCCCCGGGGGGTATTTGGTGTTGGAGGGGGACATACCCCAGAGGGGCTGGGGGCGGCAGCAGGAGGGCATCTGTCCACCCCCCAGTATTTGGTGTGTTTGGGGGGGGGTATTTGTCCCCCAGGGTACGCTGGGGGGGGGGGCAAAGCCCCCCCGGGTGTCCGGTGCTGTCGGGGTGGGGGGGACTCGGCCCCCTCCAGGGTCACAGGGGGCTGGGCCCACTCGCTGGGGACGCGGCCATACTGCAGGGAGGGGACGGGGGGACAGGTCACTGGGGGGGTGACTCCCCCAGACCACCACCCCGTGTGTGTCGTGTCCGTCGTCCCCCCCCCCGCCCCGCGTCCCTACCTGGATGTCGCTGAGGACCCGCAGGAACCGCTGTGCCAGCTCGGGGCCGTGCTCCATTGTGGGGATGTGGTGCCACTAGGAGGGGGCAGGGGGATCACAGGGGGGACACTTGCCCCCCCCCCCCCCGACCATTGTCCTACCCCCCAGGGCCCCTCCAAATCCCCCCTCCCCCCAGGAGGTGCCCCAGAGCACCCCCACCTCATGCTGCCATTACCCCCCCATAAACTACCCTGAAGATTCCCCCCCCTGACAGCCCCCGCAGGTATTGGGGTCCCCCCCCCCAGTGCCCCCATAACCCCTCCCTGCCCCCCCAGCACCTCCTGTACTCCCATATCCCCCCAAAGGACCTCCCCCCCCAGCTATGGGGGTCCCCACACACTCCAGCTCCCCCATAACGTCCTATCACCCTCCTCTGCCACCCAACCCGCCCATACCCCCTTACCCCCCCCCCCCCAGGACACCCCCCCCCCCACCCCCCCCAGCCCTGGAGGTCCCTGCACCCCGGCCCCCCCGTACCTGTCCCCTGTAGAGGATCCTCCCCACCGGACACACCACACAGGGCCGTCCCCGACCCGAACATCTCCCGCAGGCGCCCCCCCGCCAGCCGCTCCCAGCACAGCCTCCATGGGCAGGGGGTCCTCACGCACCCCAAACTCCCCCTGTGGAGAGGGGGGGGGGCCGTGGGGGACCCTGCACACACCCCCCCCCCCCCCCGCTCCGGGTGGGGAACATGAGGGTGGCTCATCCTCCCCATCACTCCCTGCCCAATCTCCCAGCAGCCCCCCCATGGCCTCCCCCCTCCCGCTTCCCATTCCCCCCTTCCCTCCCAGACCCCCCATATCCCCCTTGACCCCGCCCCATGTCCCCCCTCCCTCTTTGCTCCCCACGTCCCCCTCTTCCCTCCCACACCCTCATACCCCCCTGACTCCCCATGTGTCCCTCCTGCTCCCCATGTCCCCCCTTCCCTCCACCCATATCCCCCTGCTCCCCCACATTCCTTCCTGCTCACCCTGTGTTCCCCTACCCCATGTCCCCCCCACTCCCCATGTCCCCTCCCCCGAACCCCCCCCATATCCCCAGGTCCCCCACCCCACATCCCCCCTTCCTCCTGCTCCCCCATGTCCCTCCTTCCCTCCCAGGCCCCCCTCCATCCCCCCATGTCCCCCCCGATGTCCCCCCGTACCCACTCCCGCGCCAGCTCCAGCAGACTCTGCCTCGTCACCCCCGGGCAGGATCAGCCCGTCCAAGGGGGGGGTCACCAGCTCCAGCTCTGGATGGGGATGTAGGGGGGTGTGTCACAGTCACAGAGGGGGGTTTTTAGCCCCCCCCCTCCCCCCGGACCCCCCCGTACCCCCGTCCTCGCGGTGCCAGAAGACGAAGAGGTTCATGGTGCCCACCTCGGTGAGCAGCCGGCGGGGGCCGTGCAGCCACAGCACCTGCTGGCACCCCTGCGCCTGCGCCGCCTGCTGCAGCGCGATGGTGGGGCCATAGTTCCTGGGGGGGGGCACAGGGGCAGCTGGGACCCCCCACCACCCCCAGCCGCCCCTGCGCCGGGAGACCCCCAGACACCCCAAGCACCCACATCATTGTCCCCAAAATGTCTGGATCCTCACAAAAACATCTGAATCCCTCCCCCCCCAAAAAAGAACCTGAGGAGGTCCCTAAAAATCTGGGTGCCCCCCCCCCCCCAGTTGCATGGGTGCTCTGCCTTGTCATTAGGGTCCCTTCAAACACTTGGGTCCCCCAGTCCCCTCCTCGACCCCCTGGGTGCTCTCCCTCCCCTCAAATGCAGGCATCTGCCCTCAAAATATCTGACACCCCCCCCCCCCCCCCAAAAAAAAAAACAAACCTGGGGCCCCTAAAGATTGGGTCTCCCCCCCCTAAATTGCCTGGTTCCCACCAGGGTCCCCCCAAAGCTGGGTCCCCTGATCCCCTCCTGGATCCCTGTGTGCCCCCCCCCAATGCCTGGGTCCCCCTTGATGCCTGCATTCCCCCTCTGCCCCCTCCCAGACCCCCCTAAAAATCTGGGTCCCCTCCCCCATCACCTGGGTCGCCCCAAACATCTGGACGCTGCTAAAACTTTGTGTCCCCCCCCAAATGGCTGGGTCACCCCCTGTCCTCTGGGTGTCTGCCCCAAAGACCCCCCCGGGTGTGCCCCCTGGCCCCACTCACCCCCCCCAGCTTGCAGTGACCGGCCCCCCCGGGCCAGGCGCGGACGTGGGAGGGGTCGGCCAGGAGCCCCACGGGGCTGAAGTGGCCCCCCGGGAAGTAGGGCCCCACCGGGCAGAGGATGACGAAGAGCAGCGCCCGCCCGGGGGGGGCCACCCCCAGCGAAGGCTGACAGGGGGTGTCAGCACCCCAGAGTCCCCCCCCCCAGAACCCCAGTGGCCCCCAACCCCCCCCCCAGAACCCTGTGACCCCACTGGGACGCCCCCCCCCCCGAACCCCCATAATCCCCTCGGAGATACCCCCAGGACCCTATGAGGCCACTGAGATGCCCTCCCCGTAACCCCTCGGACCCCCATGAACCCCTAGAGCACCCCATAACCCCTTAAGGGTACCCAACCCCCTCCAGGACCCCTGTAACCCCCCCAAGCCCTAAAGGCATGCATTATCCCCCCCCCGGACCCCTGTAACCCCCCCAACCCCCTAAGGGCACCCATAATCCCCCTCCCCCACGACCTTCTAACCCCCCCGGGTACGCCATAACCCCCCGCCAAGTCCCCCAGAGACCCTCCCAGAACCCCCAGGACACCTGTAATTCCCCCAGGACCTCCGCAAGCCCCCCCAGGGCACCCCATAACCCTTAAGGGCACCCTCCCCCCAGGACCCCTGTAACCCCCCCCAACCCCCTAAGGGCACCCATAAACCCCCCCAGGACACCTGTAACCCCCCCCCTGGGTACTCCATAACCCCCCCCACGTCCCCCATAATTCCCCCCGGACCCCAGAGACCCTCCCAGAACCCCCAGGACCCCTGTAACTCCCCCAGGACCCCTGCAACCTCCCCAGGGCACCCATCACCCCCCCAGGCCCCCCCGAGACCCCCCCACCTCGGTGCCGATGAAGGTGGGGCGGATGTAGAGGCTCGCCACCTCCGAGCGGGGCACCCACTCCTGCTCCAGCCGCACCAGCGCCCGGATGCACTCCAGCAGCTCCCCCCGGTCGAAGGCCTGCGGGGTGGGGGTCAACCCCCAGGGACCCCGTGAGTGACCCCCTCCCAAAACCCAGGGGACCCAATGGGTGACCCACCCCCCCCAACTGCAGGGGACCCAGGTATCCAGGACCAATCCCCCCAGGGGACCCATAGGTGACCCCCTCCCACCCCAGGGGACCCAACGGGTGATCCCCCCCAACCCCAGGGGACCCATGGGTGACACCCCCCCCCCCCCCCCCGCAGGGGGCCCAGCCCCCCACTCACGGGCAGGCAGACCCTCTCGGCCGAGCGCTCCATCCGCTCCATGTTGAGTTCGGGGCGAAAAAGTCGGATTTTGTCGTCGACGGCCTCGGTACGCTTTCATGCCCTCGAAGAGCTGCGGGGGGGGGGGGGGGTCAGCGGTCACCGGGGGGGTGTCACCGGTCACCAAGGGGTCCTGGGGGTCCCGGGGGGGGGTGTTATCGGTCACCGGGGGTCCCGGGGGGCAGTGTCACGGGTCACCAGGGGGTCCCGGAGGGGGGGCGGTCCCGGGTTACCGGGGGGTCCCGGGCGGGGGGCGGGTCACGGGTCACCGGAGGGTCCCGCGGGTCCGGGGGGGGTCACCGGTCCCCAAGGGGGCCCCGGGGGGGGGTCTGACTGACCTCGACAGCGTAGTGCAGGGCGGAGGAGGCGGGGTGCAGGCGCAGGTCCTGGAAGGGGTGTATGCGGGGGCGGCCCCACCCGGCCGCCCGGGTCCACTCCACCGTCAACATGTGGTCGGTGAAGACGCGGCCGAACGGCAGGTCCCGGGGGTCCGGTTTGGCCCCGGGGCTGCGGCTCTGCTCCACCTCCAGCTCCGCCGCCTGGCGGGGCCGGGGAGGGGTCAGGGGGGTCGGAGGTCCTCGGGGAGGGGGGGGCTCAGGGGGACCTGGAGGGGACCCCAGCAGCCACGGAAGGGGGGGACCGGGGGGGGGGGGGCGGTCAGGGGTACCCCAGCAGCTGGGGGAGGGTGTGCTCAAAGGGACGCAGGGGGTCCAGGGGGACCCCAGCAGCTGGGGAGGGGGGAGCTCACGGGGACCCGGGGGTCCTGGGGGGGACTCAGGGGGACCCCAGCAGCCAGGGAAAGGGGGGCTCAAAGGGATGCAGGGGGTCCAGGGGGGCTCAGGGGGACCTGGGGGTCCTGGGGGGCTTGGGGGGACCCCAGCAGCTGGGGAGGGGGGAGCTCAGGGGGGGTCAGGGGGTCCTGTCCCCCCGCACTCACCCTGAACACGTGGGCGAAGCCTCGCCGGGGTCCCAGCAGGGTCACGAGGAGCTGGGGGGGGTCGGGGGTCAGGGGCAATGCAGACATTCCCCCCCCCCCCCCCCCAGTTCGTCCCAGTCTGGGACCAGTAAGGGAGAAGGGTGCAGTGGGCGGGGCGGGGGCAGGGTCAGACTCTGGGTCCCCGCCCACCTCCCCCGGACTTTGCACCCCTCGGACTTTGCCCCCCAGTGCCGCCATCGCCAGAGTGGGAGACACCCGGACGACTGCGGCGCTGGGGGGGCTCCAGTAGGAACTGGGGGGCACTGGGAGGACTGGGAGAGGCCCCAGTAAGACCTGGGGGATGCTGGGAGGACCAGGGGGCCCCAGTAGGCACTGGGAGGGCTGGGAGGGCACTGGAGGACCAGGAGAGGCTCCAGTAGGCACTGGGAGGGCACTGGAAGAGCTCCAGGAGGGCACTGGGAGGACCAGGAGAGGCTCCAGTAAGACCTGGGGGACACTGGGAGGACAAGGGGGGGCTCCAGTAGGGACTGGGAGGACATGGAGGGGCTCCAGTAAGACCTGGGGGACACTGGGAGGACCAGGGGGTGGGCCTCCAGTAGGCACTGGGAGGACATGGAGGGGCTCCAGTAAGACCTGGGGGACACTGGGAGGACCGGGGCAGGGGGAGCTCCCTTAGGCACTGGGAGGACTGGAGGGCACTGGGAGGACTGGGAGGGCACTGGGAGGGGCTCCAGTAAGACCTGGGGGCACTGGGAGGACCTGTGGGGCTCCAGTAAGGACTTGGAGGACAGGGAGGGCGCTAGGAAGACTGGGAGAGACTCCAGTAGAGACTGGAAGGGCAGTGGGAGGAGCTGGGGGGGGGCTCCAGCAAGGCCTGAGGGGGCACTGGGAGGACAAGGGGGGAGTGCCAGTAAGGACTCGGGGGCACTGGGAGGACTGGAAGGACAAGGGGGAGCTCCAGTAGGGACAGGGAGGGCACTGTGAGGACTAGGAGGGGCTCCAGTAGGGACTGGGTGGGGCTCCAGTAGGGACTGGGGGACACGGGGAGGACCGGGGGGGGCTCCAGTAGGCACTGGCAGGGCACTGTGAGGACTGGGAGGGGCTCCAGTAAGACCTGGGGGACACTAGGAGGACCGCGGAGGGGGCTCCAGTAAAGCCTGAGGGAGCACTGGGAGGACTGGAAGGACAAGGGGGGGAGCTCCACTAAGGACTCGGGGGCACTGGAAGAACTGGGAGGGGCTCCGAGAGGACCTGGAGAGGCTCCAGTAAGACATGGAGGGCACTGGGAGGACCGGTGGGGCTCCAGTAAGACCTGGGGACACTGGGAGGCCCGGGGGGGGGGGCTCCAGTAGGCACTGGGAGGACCAGGAGAGGGTTCAGTAGAGACTGGGGGGCACTGGGAGGAGCTGGGGGGGCTCCGGTAGGGCCTGGGGGGCACCAGGAGCACCAGGAGGGGGGCACTGGGAGGACCCCCGGCAGACACCAGGAGGACCCACGGGAGCCCCACCCCGGAAGCAGTTCCCTCGCGCCGGAAGCACCGCACTCACCGCTCCGCCGCCCCGGGCCCGTGCCCGCAGCGCCGCCGCCGCCATCACTCCTCCGCCCCACACCCCTCCCGCGGCCAATGGGGGCGCGCCGCGCCACCCCGCCTCCGCCGCCCGCCAATGGCAGCCGCCTTCCTGCCCGCCGCTCGGCCACGCCCCCCGCCGTGCCTCGCCGCCAATGGCGAGCGACCCCGCCGGCACACGCCCCCATCGAGGCCACGCCCCGTACGGAGGGAAGGGGCGGGGCGACGCGGTAGGCGGGGAAGCCTCAATAAACGCCATTTTCCAACCTTCTTTTAGCCTCGAGGCCCCGCCCTTATCTTCAACTTCAGCCATGCCCCTCCCCTCTCATTTGTATGCCGCCCCCACCCCCCTCCATTGCTTCTGATTGGCCCACAATGCCCCGCGGGCGGTGCCTGACACGTGCGTGGGAGGGGCCCCTCCCCACTGTGAGTGACAACACCCGCACGCCTGGGTCCCCCCCTGGGGCGTGGGTGGGGCCCGGGGCTCTGGGTGGGTCCCCTCCCACCCCCCCGTTGGCCCCATCAGCGCTGCCCCTCTGCCCCTGGATAGAGGGGTCCCAGGGTCAGAGGTCAGACCAGCCCAGCACCCCCCCCCCCAATCCCCACTGCGACGTCTGACCCCTCTGTTCCACGGTGGAGGGGGGTGGGGTGGGGGGAGGGGTGCCACCCACGAGTAGGGGCGGGGCGGGCGGGGGCTCTCATCCCCCTGCACCACGCCCGGGCAGGTGCAGACATGGAGAGGGAGCCGCAGTGCCGGGACGCCGGGGTCCCCAGGGAGGGGAACGGGGGGTTCCCGGACCTCGGGGAGGGGCAGGGGGGGGTCCTGGACCCCGGGAAGAGGGAGGTAGAAGGGGGGGTTCCTGACGCTGGGGTCCCCCCACCTGGCCCCACCTGCTGGGGCATCTGCTCGGCGGACGCATCAGCCACGACTTCGTGGTGGCCCTGAAGACCCTCCCCCCCGAGGAGCACGTGGTGCGGCCCGACCCCCCGGGGTGGGGGGGGGGGTCCTAGGGAGAGGTCCCCCTGGGGAGGGGTCCCCCGGATGCCTGGGTCCCCTGTGGGGGGGGGGTCAGAGGGGTTCCTGGGTCACATTGGGGGGGGGGTGTGTGTGCTGGATGGTTGCGGGGGCAGGGGGGCTCCTGGACGCCTGGGTCCCCCTGACACTCCCCCCTGCCCCCCAGGCGGTGGCCGTGGCCGCCCGGGAGCTGCCGCGGGCCGAGGCCTTCGCCCGTTGCCACGGGCTGCCCCGGGCCTACGGCTCCTACCAGGAGCTGGCGGAGGACCCCGACGTGGGTGAGACCCCAGGGGTCCCCTTTGGGGGGGGCAGGGGGATGGGGGGTGTGTGACTGGGACGGGGTGCCCCAGGAGGGGGGGGGGGGGGCTGGGCTGAGCCAGGTGCCTGGGTCCCCTTTTTTGGGGGTGGTGAGTGGGACGGGGGGCTCGCGGGGGAGGGAGGGTCTGGGCTGACCCGGGCTCGGCCCTCAGCTGTGGTGTACGTGGGGACCGTCACCCCCCAGCATGTGCCGGTGGCGCAGCTGATGGTGGCCGCGGGCAAGGCTGTGCTGGTGGAGAAGCCGATGGGCGTCGGGGAGCGGGAGGTGCGGGAGCTGGCTGCCATCGCCCGCGCCCGCAGGGTCTTCGTGATGGAGGTGGGCACCGGGCACGCCCAGTCCCCCCTGCCCTCACTCCTCGTGCTCCCAGTTCCCCCATTTCCAGTTTTATTTCCAGCTCCCCATCCTCCCATTCCGAGTTCCCCCAGTCCCCCCATTCTCAGTGCTCCCAGTTCTATTCCCAGTACCACCACTCCCATTCCAGTTCCTCTACTCCCATTCCCAGCTCTGGTCCCAGTGCCACCACTCCCCGTTCCCTCACTGCTCCCCTTCCCATCTCCATTTCAGTGCTCCCAGTACTCCCACTCCTCTCCCCTTCCCAGCCCCATCCCCAGTCCCCGCAGTGCTCCCCATTCCCAGTTCCCCCAGTCCTGCCATTTGCAGTTCCATTCCCAGCGCTCCCAGTTCCCCCCACTCCCCCCCAGCGCTCCCAGTGCCCTCGCTCCCCCCAGGGCTACTGGACCCGCTTCTTCCCGGCCTGGCAGCGGCTGCGGGCAGCGGTGGCCGAGGGGGCCCTGGGGGGTCCCCGCCTGCTGCGGGCGGCGCTGGCCCATCCCCTAGCGGGGCTTGAGCGGGTGCGGGAGCCCGGCCTGGGCGGTGGGGCCCTGCTTGACCTGGGGGGGTACCTGCTGCAAATGGCCACCGCCCTGCTGGGGGGCGCCCCCCGCAGCCTGCGGGCCCACGGCTGCCTCCACCCCACCGGTAAGGGAGCGCGGGGGGGACTGGGGGGAATGGGGAGGGGGGCACGGAGGTATAGTGTGGGGGACACTTGTGGGAAAGCAGGGCACGGGGGTATAGCGGGGGGCAGTGGGTACACCGGGGTAGAGTGGGGGGCAGTGGGGTACACTGGGTTGAAGTGAATGGGAGGCACTGGTGTACACTGGGATATAGTGGGGGGGGCAGTGGGGTACAGCAGGGTGAAGCAAACGGGGGGCACTGGTGTACACTGGGGCATAGTGGGGGGCAGTGGGGTACAGCGGGGAGAAGCAAATGGGGTGCACTGGTGTACACTGGGGGGCACTAGCGATGGGCGCTGTAGTGGGGGTAATGGCGCAGCAGTGGGGCCGGGGGCATGGGGGGGGTGGGGGGCAACAAGGGGAGTGGGCTGCCGGGGGTCGTGGCGGCCCACAGCCGCGAGGGTCGGGGGGTCCTGGGGGTCGCAGTGCCCCACGACTGTGGGGCGCAGGGGTGGACGAGACGGTGACGATGACGCTGGAGTACGAGGGGAACCGCCAGGCGGCGCTGACGTGCTCCATCGCGGCCGAGCTGCCGGGGGGTGCTGCCCTGGGGGGCCCCCATGGCTGGGCTGAGGTGGGGCTGGGGGATCTGCAGGTCTCATGGGGCTGCAGGAGGGTCCTGGGGGGATCTGGGGGTCCCACGGAGCTGGGGGGGTATCACAGGGGGAACTCAGGGGTCCCATTGGGGGGAACTCGGGGGTCCCACAGACCTGAGGAAGGACGTCCTGAGGGTCCATGGGGCTGAGGGGGGTGTCCTGGGGGGTCCCACGGGGCTGGGGAGGAGGTCCTGGGGGGATCTGGGGGTCCCACAGGGCTGAGGGGGGGGGGGACCATGGGGCAGGGAGAAGTGCCAAGACACCCAGGGTCTCTCTTGTTTCAAGACCCCTGCTAGGGAGGTCCCCAACTTGGCGGGTATATGGGGGTTCTCTACCTTGGGGGGCACATACGGGGGGCGGATCTCGTGCCCCCCCCGGTCCCTGACGTGACCCTCTGCCCCCCCCCCCCCAGTTCCCCCAGCCACATGAACTGCCCCACAGAGCTGGTGGTGGGGGGCCGGCAGGAGGTCTTCCACCTGCCCCCCCCCTCGCAGCCCCTCAACTACCCCCACGGCACCGGCCTGCGCTACGAGGCCCAGCACGTCCGGGAGTGCCTGCTGCGGGGTGAGAGGGGGTGAGGGGGGGCGAGGGGGGGCCCCGGAGTCCTGGGGTCCCCCTAACACCCCCTGCTCCCCCCGCACAGGTCTGACTGAAAGCCCCGAGATGCCGCTGGCCGAGAGCGAGCTCATCGCCGGCTACTGGATGAGGCGCGGCAGCAAGTGGAGGCTGTGGGGCTGGAGAGGGGACGCCGGGAGCCCCCAGCCCCATGGAGTGAGCCCCTGCCCCACAGCAAGCCCTCAGCCCCACGGTGTGAGCCCCATGGTGTGAGCCCCCCCCCCCCCTTTGAAACGCAATAAAGAGCTAATTGCCCCCCGCAAATGTGCCCGTTCCTCGCCCTCCCCCAGTCACAAACCAGTGGCCCCCCAGTACAGACCAGTGCCCCCAGCGCCGGGGTCCCTTTATTCACAGCAGCAGCCCGTGCTGCCGCAGCACCGCCCGTGAACGGTGCCGTCTTCGCCTCCACGTTGCGCTCGGCCCGGCGCCGCAGGCTCTGAAATTTCGGGGGGGGGGGGGTGGAGGGGCAGGAGGCGTTGGGGGGGCCGCCCAGCACCCCTGGGTGTCACCCACCCCCCTCCCAGTGTTTCCCGCTCCCTCCTTTTTGTGGATTCCCTGCCATTTTCTGGGGACATCGCCCAGGCAGGGCCGAGCCCCTGCAGCAGCTCCCAGGATGCCCACGCAAAGGGTGACTGCAAGCCCCCCCCCCCCCAGTGTTGCTCCCCCTAATTTCTTTTGGAGACTCCCCCCATTCCTGGGGACACCCCCCCCCCCATTTTTGGGGCTCTCACCATCAGCTTCTTTTTCTTGTTGTAGCGCAGCTTTGCCTTCTCCTTCCGCTTCTCCTCCAGTGCCGCCGTCACCGCCTGGTACTTCCAGCCCACCTCGTGCGCCAGCCGGCCCAGGAACGCAAACTGGGGGGGTGCAGGGGTGGTCGGGGGGGACCCCGATACCGGAGGAGCCCCCCCCCCCCATCTGCCCCCCCAACGCTTTTACCTTGCGGGTGGGCTTCAGGCGGATGATCTTGAGGGCGGCCGGGACGACCATGCGCTTGCGCTGTCAGCGGGAGGTCAGTGAGGTGGGGATTTGGGGAGTCCAAGAGGGATTTGGGGGTTAGGGAGGGGCAAGGGGGTTTGGGGGGGCCCCAGTGTCTCAGTGGTCAAGTTTCTCTCAGGGAGCATCAAACAATGTAGGTAAAAACACATCATTGACACGGGGATGGGACAGATTTACAGGGGGTCCCAAGGGGATTTGGGGGGGGGGGAGCAGGGTACTTGGGGGTGCCAGGGGGGTTAGCGGGATCTGGGGGAGCATTTGGGGTTCCCAGGGGGTGAGGGGGGGTCCTGTGGGGGATCCCACGGGTATTTGGGGGTCCCAAGGAGCGAGTGGGGTCCTGGAGCAGTCCCAAAAATCTGAGGTGGGTCTATGTGCGTTTAGGAGTCCCAAAAGGGTTAGGGGTGTCTGGGGGCAGACCTAGGGGTCCCACACGGACTGGGAATGTCCTGGGGGGTTCCATGGGGCCGAGGTGGTGCCGGGGGGGATTTGGGTGTCCCACAGGACTGAGGAAGATCTTGGAAGGATTTGGGGGTCCCCTCACCTTGTCATAGGGCGGGGGGATGCCGTCGAACACTTTCAGCCTCTCCAGCGCCGCCTGACCCCGCTTCGTCTTGTGGGGGAGCATCCCTGGGCGGGGGGGGGGGGGCGCACAGTGGGGGGTGTCAGGGGCACTCTGGGGCGTTTCCCCGGGATTTAGTGGGGTGGGGGTGTCCCGGACCGCCCCCCCCGCACTCACCTCTCACCGTCCGCCAGAAGATGCGGCTGGGGGCGCGGAAGTGGTAGGGCCCCCGGGAGGGGTTGGTGTTCATCCGTTTCCGCAGGAACGCCAGGAACTTCACTGCGAGGGGGCGGCGGGGAGCGTTACCCCACCCCCCCCCCCGCACGGGGGCGGGACCCAGGCATCCGGGGCTCCCGTTAACACCCCCCCGGCCACCGATCACCCCCTCCCCAAACTTACGTTTGTTGCGGTAGAAGTTGCCCGAGATGTTGATGCCCTCGCAGCGCACCACGACCACCCGCCGCCCTGGGGGGGGACACACACGACGGACGGGCTCAGGGGCGGCAGCGGCCGCGTCCCCGTCCCGCCGCCCCCCGCGGCAGCCTCAGGCCCCCCGCGCTCAGCTGGTAGTGCATGGAGGCGGCTCTCACGGTCGCGAAACTCGACAGCCGAAGAGGCTCGTCACCGCGCGGGGGGTCCCGGTGTTCCCGAGGGGGGGCGGGGATCCCACACTTACCCAGCAGCACCTGCTTGGCCACGATGGCCGCCAGCCGGCCGAGGAGATGCCCGCGGCCGTCGATCACCAGAACCTGCGGCACCGGGAGGAGCGGCGGGGGGCGTCAGCCGGAGGCCCCGGAGGCACTCAGGCCCCACGTGGGCGCGCTCCCCGCCGGCTCTCGGAGGCCCCCGCACTCCGCCCCGCTCCCCAGGGCTCCCCCGCCGCCGAGGCCCGCCGCAGCCCCCTCCCGGGACCCCCCGACACCCCCTGACCCCCCCCCCGGGCCTCCCCGGTCGCCCCGGCCCGCACCCGCGGCTCCGCCATCACCACCGCCCGCTCGAGAAAGAGGCTCCGCCCCCGCGCGCGCCGCGGGGTCACCCCTTCCGGCGGGGGTTGGGGCGCAGGGGCGGAAGTGACGTCTCGCGAGCGGCGGAAAGAGGGCGGGGCGCCGCGCTGGGAGGAGCTGCGCCTCCCGCACCGCTTGGCGTTATGGAAATGAGGGGGCGGAGCCTGGGCCCTCCCTCACCCCGCGAGGTCCTAAACCTCTCGGGCACCCCAAGTCCCTCCCAGCGAGTCCCGCGTGCCCCAGTACCGCCCAATACAGCCCCCAATATCTCCCCATATACCCCCACCGAGCCACTCCGCAGTGACCCCAGAGTCCTCCAGGATCTCCCAGGACCCCCTCCAGCGCACCCTAGTACCTCCCAGTGCCCCAAACTCATTGCCCTGTCCCCAGTATCTCCCACTACACCCTCCAGTGCCACCCCCCAATGCCCACCAGTACGACCCAGTTCCTTCAGCAGACCAGACCCCAGCTCACACAGACCGAGGAGCCGATCCGGGGCCGCAGCCCTCCCTGTATTTATATATGTACAGCAAGGGGAGGGGGGGCGGCCTTGTGGGAGTCCTGGGGGCACTGGGGGGGGCGGGCTCCAGTGGGGCTGGGGAGTCCCTGGAGGCAGGGGGCTTTGGTGGTCCCGGGGGGCTGGGAGGGTCCTGGTGGTCCCTGGGGGTCCACAGTGGTCGTCGGGGGGGGGGGGGTGTGTCCTGGTGGTGCTGAGGGGAGACCCCGGTGGTGCTGGGGGGTCCCGGTGGTCACTGGCGGGGTCCCGGCGTGGTCCCGGGGGGCGGGGGGGGGGGCTCACCCGTGGGTGTCCCCGTGGGGGGCGGGGGTGGTGCCAGTGGCCCCGTACCCCGCGGGGGGCCCGCCCGGCGGTCCTCCCCCGGCCCCCCCTTCCTCATCCCCCTCCCCCTCCTCCTCCTCGTCGCTGTCCCCGCCCCTGGGCGCCAAAGGCTCCGCCTCTTCGCGCGGCGGCTCCGCCCACCGCTGCGGCTCCCCCGAGGCGAAGATGCCGTAGAAGGCCACGCCCCCGTAGTGCACCAGCGCCGCGATCAGGAACACCCACTGCCACTCCTCCCGCGTCTGACAGCCAATCCGCAGCCGCCGCCGCCGCCAATCGGCGAGCCGCGGGAGCGAGAGCGGGGGGGGGGGGGGGGGGGGGGGGGGAAGGGGGGAGCGGGGGTGGAGCCGACGGGGCGGCGGGCGTGGTCGAAGAGGGGAGTTCGGGAGCAGGGAGGGGGCGGGGCCGAAGCAAAGGGGTGGGCCAAGGCAAGTGGGCGGGGTCACGGGGTGCGGTGAGTCTCAGGGTCCCAGTGCCCCCGGCCAACCCACTCGTTCCCCTCCCTTGTCCCAGTGCCCTCCCTTGACCCCTCACTGAGTCCCCCCCGGGCCCTAGTGCCCCCACCAGGGTCCCCCATACCGCCTCCTGTCCTACTGCCCCCACCAGGGCCCCTGATGCTCCCCCATACACCCCACTGCCCCCCCAGCTCCTAATATCCCCCCTCAAACTCCCCACTGTCCCCCATACGTCCCCATTACGCCCCCGAGTAACTATTTCCCCAGGGTTCTGATGCCCCCCCCAGGTCCCCTCGACCCCCAGCCCTGCACCCCCCCCCCACCTCGTCAGGCTCCCCCCACCTTGTGCCTGGTGAGGGCCCCCACGATGAGAGGACAGACCATCCCCGAGAGCGTCCCCACCCCATTGGAGAGCCCCATCAGCACGCTGGCGTAGCGGGGGGCGATGTCTAGGTGGTTCACGTTGAACCCTGGAGGAGGAGGCGGGGTGGGGGGGGTGTCACCCATATGCGTCCCCTCCACCTTGACCCCAGGCCCCCCCCCAATCCCCATCCCCACCGGAGATGGCGAAGCCACTGAAGCCGACGGCCAGGACAAGGAAGGAGATGGCGACAGCGCGCGACCGCGAGTACCCCACCACCAGCAGCAGCGTCGCCTCCATGCCGAAACCTGGGGTCAGGGCAGGGGGCGGTCACCCATGGCCAGGGATGCCCCAGACACACTTCCCCCATCTGCCCCTGGGGACCCCCAACACCCCCTGATTGCAGCCAGGTGTCTCCATATCCTCCCTAAGACCCCCTGTGCCCCAGAGCCCCACCATCCCCCACCCATATTCCCCTCCTTGTCCCCCTCCATGTTCCCCCACGTCCTCTTTTTGTCTCCCTCACTGTCCCCCCCCCATGTCTTCCTCTGTGTCCCCTTTATGCCCCCCATGTCCCCCCCTGCGTACCCCCTCACCCCCACCCTCGCCACACCCTCCCCTCACCGCCGCAGTTCATCATCTTGCGGACATTGGTGGTCGACATCAATCCCCGGGACCGAAGGAAATCGGCGATTTGGCCCCAATGGGGACGACGATCGTCATCACCAGGTGGGGCAGGGCCGAGAGCAGCCCCACCTGCGGGGCCGTCAGTCGGGGGTGGGGGTGGGGGGTGGGGGGGGTGTGTGTGTGAGTGTGGGGGGGTGGTGCCCTGGGGCACTCGTCCCCCCCCCCAGATGCCGGGGTTCCCCCGGGGCAGGGGCAGGGTCCCCACCTTGCTGATCTCAAAGCCAAAGACCTCCTCGAAGTAAGCGGGTTGGCTGATGAGCAGCAGGTAGAAAGTCCAGCTGCGGCAGAAGTTGGCGACGATGATGGCGTAGACGGGCATCGAGGTGAAGAACTGCCGCCAGGGCGTGGCCAGCTGTGGGGGCAGGGCTGCCAGTGACCTCCCGACTCACCCCCCCAGCCTCCTGACCCCGCTGCTGGGGACTCAACGCCCAGCCTGAACCCTGCACCCAGATATTTGACCCCTGACCCCACCTCTGACCCCTGACCTGACCCTGATGGCACCTCTAACCCCACTTTGACCCCCAACCCGGTCCTGACGGCACCCCTGACCCCAATTTGACCCCGTGGCCGATGACCCACCGGACTAACCCGACCCTTAACGCCACTGCTGACCCCTGACCTCATCCCACCCTGCCACCCATATCCCACAGCCTCAACACGGCCCGCCCCCCCCCCCTTGTGACCCTGCTGACCCCTGACCCCGCCCACCAGCAGGGGGTTGCTGCCGACGCTCTCCCCGATGCTCTCCTCGATGTACTTGCGCTCCTCGGGGGAGATGGTGGGGTGCTGGGCCGGGCTCTCATACGACACCAGCACCCAGAAGAGGTACCAGCACACCCCGAAGCTGCCTGGGGGGTGGGGGGGGTCAGGGCGGGGCCCCGGGAGAGGTCCCCCGCGTGGGGTCTGGGGTGTGTGGGGGGTGTCTCTCACCGTAGACGTAGAAGACGGAACTCCAGCCCGTGTACTGCACCAGGACGCCAGCCAGTGGCATGGCCACCACCGCCCCCGCGTATGAGCCTGCCAGGGGGACCCGGGCGTCCGGGGCGGGTAAGGGACTGCGGCCTCCCACTGCCCTGGCCCCTCCCTGCCAGCTCTGGGGCCCCCCAGAGGGAACCCCACTGTTCAGGGTCCCTGTTCCAGCCCACAGACCCTCAATTCCCCAGGGATCCTGGTGTTCAGGACCCCTAAAAGGGACCCAGGCGTCTGGGACACCCCACCCCCCGTAACACGGGATCCAGGCATCGGGGACCCCCACCCCCTCTATGATAGAGAACCCAGGCATGCAGTAATCCCACCCCCCATAACAAGGGACCCAGCTGTCCAGAACCCTCACCCCCCCCCCCCCCCCCCAATAACAGGGGACCGAGGCATCCAGGACTCCCACCCCCTCTAACAGAGATCCCAGCTGCGCGGGACTCCCCCCCCCAGGCCCCTGTCCCCACCGCAGAAGGCCGTGGTCGCCAGGCGGCTCCTCTCCAGGGGCGGGGCCCATTTGCTCCAGATCCCGTGACACGCCGGGTAGGTCACGCCCTGGGCGGGACAGGGCGGGGTCACATCCAGCCCCACCCACTGCGAAGGCATCAGCCCCACCCCTTCTCACCCCTCCCACCCTCACCCCCCCCACCCCACCCACAGCAGCCAATAGGGAGCGGACGCTCGCCCCCTCCCTAGCCCCACCCTGCCCCACCCAGCCTCAGCGGCCAATGGGGCACCATCATGGCGGCCCCGCCCGCACCTCCACCAGCCCCTGCAGCACACGGACGGTGATGACGCAGCCGACGTGGGTGCGGGCGGCCGCCGGGATGAGCATGTTGAGGAGCGACGTGGAGACGATGGCAAGGCCGAAGACCCTGTGGGGGCGAGGGGGGGCTGGGGGGGGGTCTCGTGCGACAGGGGGGAGGCGCAGCGGAGCTTGCGCAGGAGGAGGGGACACGCCACAGGTCCACATTTGGGGGCTGGGACTGGTGCCCCCTCCCCAACCCCATCCCGTCCCCCCCCTCCACATCCCATTCCCCCGTCTCCCCCCCAAACCTGTTAGCTGCAAACTTCTGGGCGATGAAGCCCCCGGGGATTTGGGTGACGATGTACCCCCAGAAGAAGGAGCCGTGGATCATCCCCACCGTCTCGGGATCCCAGTTGAACTGGGCGCGCTGGGAAGGAAGGTGGGGGGGGCAGCGGGGAGTGAGGGGGCAGCACAGCCAGGACCTCCCTGAACCTGCTCCTCCTCAACATGCCCACCCCCTGCACCCCAACTCCTCTGGCCCCCCCGTACCTGCGCTAGCCCCCCAGCGCCCCCCACCCCCCTGTACCTGCCCTTGCCCCCCGGCCCCTCTGTACCTGCCCGTGCGCCCCGTTGACCATGCTGACCACGGCCACCCCCAGGTTGCAGCGGATGCCGAAGCTGATGCAGAAGCCGATGGCGCAGAGGATGGCGATGCCGTAGCGCCGGGGGAGGCCGCAGCACGTGCAGTCCAGCACGGGGGGGTGTGGGGGGCCCCCCCCAGACACCCCCCCCGGAGACCCCCCCAGAGCCCAGCTCCAGCCCTTCCACATCCTCCTGCCGTCGCTCAAGGGCTCTGCGGGCACGGGGGTCCCAGGGGGCAGGGGGGCAGCTCTAGTCACCCCATGGCCCAGAGCTCCCCCTGGGCCCACCCCCTGAGCCCCACAACCTGGAGCCCCCCCCAGCCCCGGTGTCCCCACAGGCCCCATGTCCTCCCACCCCACTCCCCCCCCCGCTCCCCATGTCCCCATGTCCCCCTGGCACGGCGGCAGCAGATTACCATGGCTCTAAATCCCCCGTCTGAGCCCCCTGGGGGCGGGGGGGGGGGGGGGGGGGGGCCGAGGCCACACGCGTGTGCGACAGCTGGGGGGGGGGTGCATGCGCGTGTGCATGTGTGTGTCAGACCAGCACACACGTGTGCGAGTCCCCCACCCCCTGCGTGTGCTCCGTCACGCTCACACTTACATAAACCACACAGGGGATTAGGAGCAGCAAGGGGCGGGCAGGGGGGGCGCGTGTCAGAGCAGCTTGCACACGCGTGTGCACGGGGCAGGGGCGAGACACCCCCACCCCGGGGCAGCACAAGGGGCCCAGGTACCAGCCTCCCAACGCTAACGCCTCCGGCCTTTGCGCCCCCCAAGCGCACCCCAGCCCACATGCCGGGGTGTGGCCCCCCCAACGCCCGGGTCTCCCCCTCCTCCCCGCCACCCAGGCCCCCCCGTTGCCCCCCCACTGCCGCCCCGGTCCCCGCTCACCGGTGCAGACGGCCCAGCCCAGCCCCCACCTGCCGCCGGAACTCCTCCCGGTTGAACTGCATGGCGGCTCAGGGCACCATCGTCTGCTTTGTGCCCCTCCCCGGATGCCTTGGTGTCCCCCCCCGGGACACCTGGGGTCCCACTCCCCACTGCCCCCCACCGCCCGGGCCCGGCTCCTCTCCCCTGCACCCGGACGCCTGGGATCTCTGGGAGCCCCCCCGTGCCCTCCCCCGCCGGCGGCTCAGCGCTAAATCCCCCCACGCCCCCCCCCCCATGCGGGGGGAGGGGCGGGCTGCCCACAGGCCCGGGTTCCCCTAGAGGACCGAGACTGGGCAGCAGGGGGCGCCATCACTCGCTCCCATCACCCTTTATTGGGGATTTTCGTACAAATCAAAAGGCGACTGGGGGGGGAGGGGACACCCCAGTGCCCAGGGGCGACCCACCCCCCCCTCACACCTTCAGGGGCATCGTCACAGTGAGGACCTGGGGGGGGAAGGTCAGAGGTCAGAGGTGGGCAGTGCCTCCCCATCCAAGGGGTGGGGCTAAAGGGTGGGTGGGGCTAGGGACCACCCCACCCAGGTGCTCGGAGTGGGCGGAGCTAATGGCAGGGCCGGGGGTGGTGGGGCCGGAGGTTACCTTGGTGCGGCAGTGGAAGTGGGCGTGGCAGCGGGCAGGGTCAGGGGGGAGGGGCAGCCCCAGCTCCAGAAGAGGGGGGCTCCCCTCCCCCTCTGCCCCCCCCAGCACCAGCCGCTCCTCGCTCAGCCCCAGCCACAGCGACCCTGCCCCTGCCTGGGAGGGGGTAGGGCAGGGTCAGGGGAGGGGCCGGACAGCCCGCCCCCCCCAACCATGCCCTCCCGGACCCCCTCTTACCCCTCCCCGGACCTTTACAGGGACCCTCCGCCCTTCCACACACCCCAGCAGCAGGTTGACTACGCCCCCAGTTCCCCCCCCGACTCCCACAGTCCCCCCCTCAATTCCCCCCCAGCACCTCCCCAGCCCCCCAAGTTCTTCCCCAAGCCCATATCACCCGTCCCAGCCCTCCCCAGTCCCACAGCACCCCTCCCAGTAACCCCTGCAGCCCCCTCCTAGTACCCCCCACTCACGGCGTGGGGCAGGAGGACACGCGCCTGCAGCACCTGTGGGTGCTGGGCCGAGGGCTCAGCCACCACCACGTACTTGGGAGGTCCTGGGGGGCTGCGGTGGGGGGAGGGGGGCACAGGTCAGGCAGGGGGTGGTCCCAGGGGGGTCCCATCCCCAACTCAGTCCCACGGCTCCTACCTGGGGGGCGGCAGCGGCTCCTGGGGGGGGCTGCGGGGAGAGGGAGGGAGGTCAGGGAGGGGTGGGGGGACAGAAGGGTCCCAGGGGACACCAAGGGGGTGGGGGGGTGTTGGGAGCCCCCACTCACCCCTCGAGCTCCTGGATGTGGGGCCGAGGCCGCGCCCGGATGTTCTGGGCCGAGATGGAGCCCATGAACTTGCGGTTCTGCAGCACCCGCCAGCCTGAGGGGGGGAAGGGGTGTCACAGGGGTGCAAGACCCCCCCACACCTCCCAACCCCCCCCCCAGCACCTCCTCCCAGTCCCCCCCCCACTGCTGCTCCCATTCCCTCCCGTTTCAACTCCCCAGTTTATTCCCATGACTCCCAGTCTCCCCAGTTGTCTCCTTCCCTTCCCTACCCGCCCCAATTCCCACCCAGTCCCCTCCAGTTTTCCCTGTTCCCAGTTCACTAGCTCCATCCCCAGCCCCTCACCCCCCCCAGCACCCCCCCAGCCCCCCGCACCAGTCAGCTCCAGCTCCACCCCGTATTTCTCCGACAGCCCCTCCATGGCAATCGTCAGGAAGAATTCCAGGTACAGGGGGTCAGCCTGGGGGGTGGCAGAGGGGATTAGAGCCACCACTTTCCTCTCACGAGCCCCCCCGACACCTCCCCAGCCCCCGCCTCACCTGGAGGGTGCGGAAGAACCCCGAGTTCACCACCACGTCATAGGCGGTGCAGCCCCGGCCGCCTGCGGGAGATGGGGGGGTCGGGGGGTGTTGGGGGGCTGGGGAGGGCGCTGGGGGGAGCGTTGAGGGGGGGTGTGTGTCTTACCGCGGTCCAGCTCGGCGTGGGGCTCCCCCAGGCTCATGGGGATGCGGAAGGCACTGGCAGCAGTGGGGGGGGCGTGGAGGAGGCGCCGCAGCCCGGGGGGGGACAGCGGGGGGGGCGGGGGCACCTCCCCCGAGTGACAGACATTGACAAAGACCTTGGTCCCCCCTGCCCGGGTCTTCACACACAGCCCTGAGCGGGGGGGGGGGGGGGGCGGGTCAGGGGGCGGCCAGATCCCCCCTGAGACACCGCCCCCACGTCCCCCGGGCCCCCCTACCTGGCTGCGGGGTGACAGCGCGGGAGGGGGCCGCGGGGGGGGGGTCCTCGTCGTCTTGCGTCACCTGGGGGGGGGGGGAGAGGGGGGGGGCCAGAGCTCAGTGCCGGGACGTCAGTACCGAGAGCCCCGGGACCCTCTCCCCCGTCCCCACCTGCAGCAGGAGCCGCCGCAGCGTCTCGTCCTCCCCCTCCTCCGCCTCCAGCTCGGCCGACAGCAGCGACGGGTCCGCGGGGGCCGCCATGGGCTGCGGGTGGGGGGGAACGTGGGGAACCGGTGCCCGGGAGGGGCCTAACTGGCTCCAACGTCCCCCCCGGGCCCCGTCACCGACCTTCCGTCCCACCCGGGCTCCCCCAACCCCCTCCCCTCCCCCCTCAGGATCACCCCCCGCCGCCGTTACCGGCCACCGCTCGCTCCAGCCGCCCAGCACTTCCGGTTCCGGGGGCGGGTGGGGGGGCGTGGCCACCCGTCTCTATGGTTGCGCGGCGGCGCCAGGGCCGCTCCTTCCCCCTGGGTGCTCGTCTCTCTGGTGCGATGGCGGCGATGGCGGCGCTGGGGCCCCCCGCGGTCCCGGAGATTTTCAGCACCATGGAGGAGGGGCCGAGGCCCGGGGGGGCTGCACCGGGAGAGGTGGGGGAGACACGGGGGGTGCTGAGGGGGCTGCGAGGGACCTTGGGGGGTCCGGTGGGGGGGGCTGTGGAGCCGTGGGAGGGGTTCTGGGGAGCTCGAGGGGTCTCCTGGGGGTCTGGGGGGGGGGTCCTGAGTGAGCTAACGAGGCTGGGGGAGGACACCGGTGGGCCCGATGGGGGGTCTTGGTGGGTCCATGGAGCCAGGGGGGGTCAGAGGAGGGGTCTTGGGGGACACCGGAGGGCCCATGGGTTTGGGGGACACTGGGCATATGGGTAGGGGGGATAAAGGCTCTCGGACGCCTGGGGAAGGTCAGGGTCCATGGGGCGGGGATGGAGCCCCCACGGGTCTGGGGGACACTGGGCAGATGGGTAGGGGGGATAAAGGCTCTCAGACGCCTGGGGAAGGTCAGGGTCCATGGAGTAGGGATGGAGCCCCCATGCCGTGGGCCGAAGGTCGTTGCTGGGGGCCTGGGGGGGCGGGGGGGGTCGCACCCCGAGGGGACCCAGGCGTCGGGGCCCCTCCAGGTGTGGCTGGAGACCCACGGCCGGGCCCTGGGGCACTTCGTGGCCGGGACGTGGCTGAAACTGCCGGGACGGGAGACACTGGAGTGCCGGGAGGCCGCCACGGGTACGGGGGCGTCAGGGATCAAGGGTCAGAGTGTTGGGGGGGGGGGGTGTCAGGGTCAGGGGTCACGCCCACCCTCCCTGCCCAAGGGCGGCTGCTGGCAACGGTGCTGCGGGGGGAGGAGGCCGACCTGGCGGCGGCCGTGGAGGCGGCGGCGGCGGCGGCAGCAAAATGGGGGCGTCTGGGGGGGCCCCAGCGGGCCCAGTACCTGCAGGGGTGAGTCCTGGTGGTCTCTGACCCCTATCCTCTGATCCCTGACCTTGGGGGACTTCCCACACCCCCTTGTGCCCCCTGTGACTTTCCGTTTCTCCCCATTTCCCCCTTCCCTCCTGCAGCAACATGAGCCTCTGCGACCCCGTGTGACCCCATGCTCACTCCTGCTCCCCATGCCCCTCCCTGCCCCAGCACTCCCCATGTCCCCCCGTGTCCCTGTGCTCCCCCACGTGTCCCCAGTGCCCCCCGCTGTGCCCTCACCCTCTGCCCCTTGTCCCCGCAGGCTGGCGGTGGCGCTGGAGCGGGGGTCCCCGGGGCTGGGGGCAGTGGCTGCTCTCGCGGGGGGGCGTCCGCTGGCCCAGGCCCTCGGGCCTGACTTGGAGCTGGGGCTGCGGCTGCTGCGGGCGCCGGCGGGGTGGGCCCAGCTCGGCCCACCCGGCCTGGATGACTGGGTGCCCCTTGGTGAGTGTCGTCCCCGGGGACCCCTGGGACCTCAGCACCCCCTGGGACCCCACTGAGCCCCCGCCCCCCGTGCTGTCCCCAGGGGTGGTGGCTGTCATCCTGTCAGGTTCCTGCTCCCTGGCGGCGCTGCTGGGGAAACTGGGACCCCTCCTGGCCATGGGTGAGTGGGAGGACCTCCGAGTCGGGGGGGAGGGACACCTGGTGTTCAGAGGATCCAGGCGCCCGCGGCGGGGGTCTCAGGTGTTTGGGGATGATGACCAAGGTGTTCAAGAGACCACGGCCTCTGTGGGGACATGAGCGGGTGGGGGCACCCAGGGGTTTTGTGGGGGGAACCAGGCATCTGGAGAGAGGACCCAGGCATTTGGGGGGGGGGGGGGGAATGGGGACCCTTGTGTGCCCAGATGGGGGGTGCCAGGCCCCGGGGGGACCCAGGCATCCCATGCAGGCAACGCGGCACTGGTGCTGCCGCCGGCCGAGGCTGCGCTGGTGCCACTGCTGGTGGCGGAGCTGAGCGGGGAGGGGGGGGCGTTGCCCCCCGGGCTGCTCAACGTGGTGACCGGGACCCTCTGCCTGCGCCGCGCCCTCTGCACCCACCCCCGTGTGGCCGCTGTCACCTTCCTTGGCGCCCACCAGGTATGGGGGGGCCCTGCTCGGGGGTGGGGGCGGGGCGGGTATGGTCTGGGGTGAGATGACACAGGGATGTCCCCCTAGGGGGGATCAGGCTGCGGTTGGGGGGGTTCTCATGTCCCTGTGTCCATCCCCTGCGTCACACAGGAGGAGGTGCTGGATGTGGCCTGGGGGTCCCCATGCCGGGGACCGCAGCTCCGGGGGGCCCGGGGGGGCCGCATCGTTGTCATTGTCCTGGACTCGGCTGACCTGGACAGCGCAGCCGCTGCCATCGCGGGGAGCGCGGGAACCCCCCCAGCACTGGTGAGTGGGGGTCCCAGAGGGTTTGGGGGCTCCTGGGGGGGTCTGGGAGCATCTCAGAGGCTCCCTGACCCCCCCACCATGTGTTCTCAGTGCCCGTGGGGGGGCTGCGTGGTGCTGGCACAGGAGGGGGTGGTGGCACCACTGGAACGGCGGCTCCGGGCCCGACTCGGGGGGCTGCGGGTTGGGGACCCCCTGGATCACAGCACCGACGTGGGGCCGCTGCCCCCTGCCGCCACCCCCCCAGAGAAGCTGGTGCAGGCGGCACGTGAGGAGGGGGCTGAGGTGAAGGGGCATGGGGAAATTGGGACGTGGAGGGGATGAGGACACGGGAGGGTGTTTGGGACTGTGGGAGAACACGGAGGGGGTGCTGAGGTGAGGGGGAACATGGGGGCACAGGGAGTGGGGAGGGGGCCTGGGGGGAAGTGAGGGGGAACATGGGGGCGCAAGGGACATGGTGAGGCTGAGCTGATGGCAGACACAAGGGGATTGGTGCTGGGGGGGCATGAGAACAGGGGAGGCCTTGGGCACATCAAGGGGGACACGGGGGGACTGATAGGGGTGGGATGGGGGGGACATGGGGTCCCTCGGGCGGTACCCGAATGCCTGGGTCCCCTGCGGGGGGGGGGGAGTTGGGGGTACCCGGACGCCGGGGTCCTTTTTTCTCCCAGGTTTTCCAGCCATCGGTGATGCTGCCGCCGGGGGAGCGGTTCTACCCACCTACCTTGATCACGGGGGTGGCCCCCACCTCATGCTGCCTCCGGGAGCTGGTGGGTGCCGAGGGTGGGGGAGAGCTCGCAGAGAGTGGGCAAAATGGGGAGGGGGTGGAGCAGCCAGCCAGGGCTTAGGGGGGGGTACAGGGCAGGGGTCCGCTGACATATCGCCCACCCCAGGCGCCAGGGCCGGTGCTGGTGCTGCTGCCAGTGCGCTCCCCGGGGGAGGCTGTCACCGTGGCCTCGGGGCTGCCCCACGTGGTCGCTGGCTCTGTCTGGGCCCAGGATGTGACCCTCGCCCTCGACACGGCCAACAGGTAGCCCTAACCCCTGACCCCCCATCTTGGTGCTCGTTCCTCTGACCTTTGACCCCTAACCCCGCAGGCTGCCCCTGGGGCTGGTGGGGCTCAACACCCTCAACCCACTGGAGCCGGTGGGGGACGGTGCCAGCCTGGAGGTAGGGGGTCCTGGGGGGGTGCTGGGGGGGGTCTGGGTTGAGACTGTGCGGGGGTGGGTAGGAGGGGTCTGGGGGGCCCTGGGTGGGTTGGGGGGGGGATGTGGAGGAGCTGGGGGGAGCTCCAGGGTGGGTCTGGGGGCTGTGGGGACCCTGTCCCAGGACAAATGGGCTGTGCCCCGCACACTCCCCCCCGCCCCCCGCCAGGCATTGCGAGAGTTCGGGCGTCCCCCCTGGGAACCCCCCCGGGGTCCGGGAACCCCCCCTGAGACCCCCCTGGACCAAAAGCTCAGGTAATGCCCCTTCCCACCTCCCCACTTGCACCTTGGCGACCTCCCCCCTGCCCCCCCCCCAGCCGAGCACCTCTGATCTCTGACTTTGCACCCCCCAGCCCAGAGCCAGTCCTGGGGGGGCCTGCTGTGGCCCTCAAACCCGCTGATGTCGCCTCAGCCGTGGGGGCTGCCCGCTGCAGCGCCCTGGAGTGAGTGGGGGGGGGGGGGGGGGGCAGGGGATGTGGGCCCCCAGATGCTGGGGTCCCTGCTGGGGGGCGGGTCCCCAGCGTCCTCAGCGCTGCCACGGTCCCCCCCGCAGGTGGGGCCAGCTGCCAGGGGCAGCACGGGCCAGGGTGCTGCAGGGGGCAGCGGCGGCACTGGGTGACCGAGACGGCGGTGACGGGAGGCTGCGGGGGGCGCTGCTGCGGTGGGCGGCACACGTGGAGCTGATGGGCGGGGCTGTGCAGGTGGGTGGGGCGTGTGGGCAGGGGGAGGGGCCTGAAGCAGGAGGAGCTGGGTTGGGGGTGGAGCTTGAGGATTGAGCATGGCGTTGGGTAATGGGCAAGATGGGGCGGGGCTGGGTGTTGCATTGGGTGGGGCCAGGCAGCAGGGGTGGAGCTGGGTAGGGAGGGGGCAGGATGAAATGTGTGGTTTGGGCCACCGGGGTGGGGCAGTGGGCCTGGTCACGAGGGGGGGGCGTGGCTAATACCCGTGCTGAGGGGCGAAGCCTTTTGGCAGGGGCGTGGCTAATGTGCTCCCACAGGAGGTGCCCGGGGGGCGGGTCCTGGTGACGCGCAGGCCGCTGGGGGTGGTGGGTGTGGCCTGGAGCGGGCCCCGCCCCCTACAGCATGCGCTGGAGCTTCTACCCCCCGCACTGGCACTCGGCAACGGCATCGTGGTGGTAGCGCCCCCCAGCGGCATGGGCCCCGCCCAGCGCCTGCAGCAGGTGGGGACACCCCGGGAGCCCTCGTGGACCCCCATGTGCCCCCTGGGAGACCCCTCATGGACCCCCAGGGACCACTATGTGCCCCCCAGGAGCCTCTCAGCAACCCGTGTGGTTTTTCTCTGGGACTCATCTCATGGAAACCCCCTTTTGACCTCCTGAGGACCCCCCAGGACCTCACTTAACTCCCCCAGGGGTCTCTCATGGACCCCCAAGAATCCCCCTGCTGGTTCCCTGTGACCCCCCTGGGCTCCCCACAACTCCACTGACTCTGTGACCCCCAAGACCCCCAGCCTCCCCCCCCCCCCCAGGTGGTGACAGCCGCCTCCCCTTTCTCTGTCTCCAGGCACTGGTGGCTGCCGGGCTGCCTGGGGGGGCCCTGGTGGTGCTGCCAGGGGGTGCCGGGGGTGAAGGGGCAGCACTGGCACGGCACCACCCAGATGGGCTGTGGCTCTGCGGGGGGGGCACGGTGAGTAACGGGGGGGGGGGAGGTGGGGGGCACATGTCGGGCTGCAGAGGGCAGTGAGCCCTGCTGCGGGGGCGTCCCTGGGGTGCTGAGGGGGTCCCCATCGATTGGGGGCAGGGGCAGTTGTTGCAGGGGAGGTTGTGTGCAGCACGAGGGTGTCCCTGTCCCACGCCCCCCCTCAGCGACTCCTCCCCCCCCGCCCCCCCAGGACCCTGATTGGGCCTCGGCCGGACACGTCGCCCATGTGTGGGTGCCGGCAGGGGTCCTGGGGGGTCCGTGGCAGGATCCCCCCCCCGGCGCTGAGCAGGAGCTGGAGCTGCGCTGCACGCGCCCCCACTGCCTCTGGGTACCTGCGGGGGGGGCGTGAGGACACCCTCCCCCCCTTGCTGACCTCTGACCTGCGACTGTGGAGGTGTGACCCCTGACCTGTGGACCCCAACCCAATAAACGCCCCCGGGCTCTGCCTGCCTCACGTCTGTGCCCCGGAAAGGGTCCGAGGGGATCCCGGGGGGGGGGGGGGGGGGGCGGGGGGGTCGTGTCGTCGTGTGTGTGTCCCCGCCGGCAGGGGGCGCCCCACACCGCCACGTGCCCGGACGCGTGGGTTCCCCCCTGCGCTCGAGGCAGCCGCGCCCTCGGGTTAGAGCGCGCGCGCGCGCGGGGGGGGTCTTGGTCCCGGACTCCTGGGTTCGCCGGGGGGGAGCGGGACCCCTGGGTCCCCTTGGCAGGGGAGGAGGCTCCCGGACGCCTGGGTCCCATTTGGGGGAGGGCGGGTCCCGGACGCCTCGGTCCCCTTTTGGGAGGGGGGGAAAGGCAGGACTCCCGGGCGGGGGGTGGGGGGAGGCTCCCGGACGCCTGGGTCTGCTTGTGGGTGGGGGGGAGGCTCCCGGACGCCCGGATCCCCTCCCAGCCCCGGCGCCGCTTTCGCTTTCGGTCCGCCGCGGCCCCGGGAGGGGGTGTGTGTCCCTGGGGGCGGGGGGCGGGAGGGGGGGGGGGCGCCGGACCCCGCTCACCCCTCCCCTCCGCCGGCCCCGCCCCAGCTCGGTCCCGCCATGGACCCGGCCCCCCCCGGCTCTGCTCTGGTAAGTGGGGACCTTCCCGGACCCCCCCAGACCCCTCAACCACCCCCCCCCGACTTTCTCCCCATCCGATCTCCCCCGGGGTCCCCCTATAGCGCCCCCCCTCCACCTGCCTCACCGGCCCTGGACCCCCATGGGACCCCCAATCCCCCGCAACCCCCCAGGTCCCCCCACCCCCTGGTGCCTCCACCAGGCCCCCCCCTCCTGCTCCTCCTGGACATGCCCCCCCAGGTCCCCCTCCTGCTCCTCCTGGCTCTGCCCCCCCGCGGCGCCTGCTGCTCCTTCGACTTCAGCCCGGTCAGCAGCACCTTCACCACTCACGTGGATGCCCTGGTGAGACCCCCCACGGGAACCCTCAACCCCCGCTGGGACACACACCCCACCCCCCCCCCCCGGGACACCTCCCTCATCCATGTAGGTGAGAGACCTCGAATCCCCCTCCCCAAGACCCGTCCAACTTCCCTCGGCCTCCCTAAACTCCCCTGGGACCCCCCAGGAACCCCCTGAAACCCCTCACTTCCCTGGGAATCCCCCCCCCCCCCCCGCGTCCCCCAAACCCGCTGGCACCGCACCCCCCCCGATCCTCTGGGACCCCTGAGCCCCCCCCAGCCCCCCTGGATTTCCTGGGGGACCCCTTAAGCCCTGCCCGGGTCCCGCAGACTCCCTGGCTGATCTTGGACTACCCCGTGGCCATGCCGGGCAACCTGGAGATGGTGAGCGAGAGCCCACGGGCCCCCTCGTGTGCCCCCCCCCCCGTGTCCCCCCCATCCCCCTGACCTCAAACTCCCTTCCTGACCCCTTGACCCCCCCTGCACCCCCTCATCCCCCTGACTCAAAACTCCCCTCCTGCAACCCCTGACACCTGCTGACCCCCAACTCCCTTCCTGCACCCCCTGACCCCCCCCTGCACCCCCCATTCCCCTGACCCCCAACTGCCCTTCTGCGACCCCTGACCCACCGTGTCCACCCCCCGCCCCCCCCAGGACAGTGGCTGCTCCGACCTTTGGGGGCTGCACTTCGGGGTGGCGGCGTTGGGACGCATGGCGGGGGCGGCGGGGGGGTCGCTGGCCCCCCGGCTCCGGGCCCTGGCCGCCCACATCGCCTTTGTGGCCGAGTGCCACATCCATGTGAGTGGGGGGGTGTCCCCGGGGGAGGTCCCGAGAGCACATGGGGGGGGGGGGGGCTTTAGGGGGACTCAGGTGGTCCTGGGTAACTCGGGGGGTGGGCTCTGAGGGTCCCGAGGGGGCCTCTTGGGACCTTGCAGGGGTCTTAGGGGGGGCTGTGGGGGTCCCGGGGGGGCTCTTGTGACTGTGCAGGACTCTGGTGGGGGAGGCTCAGGGGTTCCTGGGTACCTTGGGGGGGGGAACCTGCAGGAGGGATCTGGGGGGGCTCTGAGGTTTCTTGTGTCCCCTGGGGCGTGAGGAGGGTTTGGGGGGGGTCCTGGGAGGGCGGTGTGTCTCGTGACACCACCACCCCCCCCAGGACCCCCAGGGCTGCGTCCAGCTGGAGACGGTGAACGTGTCACAGCTGCTGGGAGCCCTGGTGCAGCACCTGGCGGCGCTGCAGGGGCGACTCCCCCACTTCCCTGGCTGCGCCCGCCTGCGCTGCCACCCAGGTACCCCTCCGGGACCCCCCGCCGGGGACAGTCCACCCCCTGGTGAGCCCCCCCCCCGAGGCCCCCAGGGTCTCTGTGCCCCATGTCGATCTTCCCAGGCTCCCCTGCAGCCCCCCAGCACCCTCCAACCCCCCCAAATCCCCCCTGGGACCCCCCTGACCCCCATCTCCCCCCCAGGCCCCCCCACGCTGACCCCCCCTGCGGTGCAGCAGGAAAGGACCCTGGGGTCTTGGCAGGGCCCCCCCGGCCCCCCCCCCAGCCCTGGCACCCATGGGCTGGTGCTGCTGGGGGGGCTCGGGGGGGCCCTAGGTCTGGCTGCAGTGGCCTGGGTGCTGCGGAGGCGGCCCTGCACCCAGGTGGGGGTCACTGGAAGCACTGGGGGGGGGGGTGTGCAGGGGTACTGGGCATGCTGGGGAGGAGGGCGGGGGTACTGGGAGCAGTGTTCTGGGGCTGGTGCAGGGGTGCTGTAGGTACCAGGATGGGAACACTGGGAGCACTGGGGGTGGGTGAGGGGGTGGGTGGGGCACTGGGAGCACTGGGGAGGAGGGCGGGGGTACTGGGAGCAGTGCTCTGGGGCTGGTTTGGGGGTGTGGTAGGCACTGGGATGGGAATACTGGGGGTGCTGGGAGCACTGGGTCGCCGGTCTCAGCCCGCCCTAGCCCTCGCAGGGGACCCCGGCACCTGCACAGGACGGGACGTGAACAGCTGCGGGATCAGGGCTGCGGGAGAGACGGGGGACCCTGGATCCCCCCCGGATGCACGGAGAGACCCTGGGGGCCATGGAGGGGGTGGCCCGGGACCCCCCCCAATCCACAGAGAGACTGAGGGACCCCGCCCCCCCCCTCCATAAAGTTGGTCTTGTTTGGGATGTTGACTCTGAGCCTGATTGGGGGGGCTGGGGGGCAGAGCCTGTGGTACCCCAAGCCCCACCCCCCCCCCCCCCCGAGCCCCCTGCACCCCGAGGGGGGTCCCCGGGGCTCTGCCCCGCTCCAAACCCACCTGCTTCTCTCTGGAGAGGGAACTGCGATGGGCTGGTGAGAGACACAGGGGACCTGGGGGGACTGGGATGTGCTGGTGAGAGGCTGGGCAAACTGGGATGGCCCTGGGGGCACTGGTGAAAGGCACCGGGAGGACTGGGCTGGACTGGGGATGTGGTGCCCAAGAGGCGTTTATTGGGGTGGGGGTCCCTGGTGGTGCAGCCAGGGCTGGGGCCAGACCACCCTGCAGTGGGGCAGCCCCGGCCGGCAGCGGGGCAGGAGGCAGAGCAGTGCCAGCAGTGCCAGCAGCACGAGCAGTGCTGGCAGCACCGGTGCCCGCGGCGGTGCTGGTGGTGCCGGCAGTGCCCACGGTGGTGGCAGCCTGCCGGGAGGGAAGGAGAGGGGCCGTCGGCCACTGGGCTTCGAGCCGGTGGCCGGGGACGCGCCTCACGGTGGGGCCGGCTCCTGGCCCTACCTCTGGCTGGGGCCTGGGCACCGCTGAGGCTCCGCCGGCTCCTCGCCGTGACCTGCTGGGGTTCCGGGTGCCACCATCCCTGCATCCTCTTCCTCCTCTGTCTCCTGGTCAGAGCCATGGGCTGGGGGTTGGCGGCTGGGGCTCCCCTGCTCATGGACCCTGTCCCCCCCACCCTTACCCGGTACATTGCACTGATCTCGGCGCCCAGCGGCTGCGCCGGGACATCGGCCTCGCCGAGCGGGTCCCACGGCTGCCTGCTTGAGGAAGAGGAGGTGTGAAGTGGGGTGGTACGGAGGGGTGGGGGGGGACACCAGGTGCCATGGCCGGGTCATGGCAACGGGGAGGAGGTGTCGGCAGCAAGGCTGGAGCATGGAGGAGCCGGAGCAGGTGCCAGCCCCGCGCCAGCCCTGGGGGAAGCGGTGCCGGGCTGGCAGAGCAGGATCCGGCAGGCGGATGCGGGGCGGAGGCCATGGTGCCCCCACTCCGAGCGCCTCCCGCTGTGGCGTGCCACGGCATGCTGCCGGCAGCCCTGCGGCCGCCCTGCTCTGCCGGGGAGGTGGTGCTGCGGGCGGCGGTGGGCTTCCCACCCTGCTTCCGCCAGGCCCCGTTTTTCACCATTTGCTCCTTTTTTTCCCCGCTGCTTCAGGCTGCCAGAGCGGGCCAGCGGGATGCCGTGCAACATGCCCGGTGCTCCCCATCCCTGAGGAGCCCAAGCCCAGCTCGCATGCCAGTAGCATCCCACCCACGCGTCCCTCCCGGCCCAGCGGAGGCGGCGGCGGCGGCGTACATGGCACAGGCGTCCTGCATCCGGCCCAGCTGGCCGCGGAGCTGTGTCGTCTCCAGCCGCAGCTCCTGGTGGGGGAGAAGAAGGGGTTTTTTTCAGATGCTGCGGGGGCGTTTGGGCCCCCTCCACGCCGCTCCGCCTTCCCCGGGGTGGGACTGGTGGGGCCCGGTGCTGCTGCGGGTTCCTGGCACGGCTGCTGAGTGCCGGTTCTCTCCTACGGCCCCCCCGGGCCTGCGCTGTGGCCAGAGGAGCTGTGGGCTGTGGCTGGGGTCTGTGTCCCCTGACCCCAGCAGTGGGTGGCCACCTTGGGGGTCTGCCGGTGGCTCTGGCTTGCCATGGGGGGACGGTTGGGGGGACGCAGTCCTGTTCCCCCTGGCTGCGGAGCACAATGGTGCCAGGTGTGCTGTACCTGCACCACCCGGCCGTACCCCTCCAGCGCCACCGTGAGCTCCTCCACCTGCTGCCGTGCCTGCGAACAGGGGTGGCAGTGAGGGGGGGGGTGTGCAGGGGCCTGGGGGGGGGGGGTCTCTGGCCACGGCAGGGGCCACGGGGTGTCCGGAGGGACAGTGATGCGGTGGCCAGAGCCGTGGGTGTCCCTGGGCGGTGCTCACCTGGGTGAGGGCGGTGTCCCGGGTGGCGAGGAGCGCTGTGCTGTGGCAGAGCTGGGCCTGGGCAGGGGGAAGGGGCTGCGTTAGGTGGGGTATGTGCCGTTGGCTTTGCCGTGGCTGGGAGGAGGGGGCTGCTCAAGGGTGGGCAGCGCCTCACCCCCTCAGTGTCCCCGGGGCACGGGACAGACACCCGCCTCGTTAGCGCTTAGCGAAGCACTCGGCACTGGCCGGGTGGCGCGGCTGCCACCGCTCACCTCCAGGTCGGCCGTCTCGGCTGCCAGCGCCTTGATCTGGTCCCTCAGCCCCTGGCCCTCGGCGAGCAGCCACTGGTTCTGCTCGGGGCAAAAGGGGCCAGTGTTCACCACGACCCCGGCACTGCCGGAGCAGCCCCCCCCTTCCCCAGCGGTGTCCTCACCTCCTCTTGGAGGCCATCAGCTCGCGAGCACAGGCCCCTCTGCTCCTTTTCCTGGGGACAGAAGGCACCGGGGGGGCCCCTGAGCCATGTCCCCACGGCCTGGCTCGGCATCTCGGCAGTGGTCGGGCACTCACCAGCCGGCGTGCCTGCCGGCGGAGCTCGCCGTTCTCCTCCTCCAGTCCCTTCGCCACGGCCTTCAGGTCCTCCAGCTCCTCGGTGGCGGCTCTGGCCTTCTCCGCCACCTGCTGGCTGCTACCGGGGACACCGGTGCTTTGGCGCGGCCCGGCAGCCCCAGCCGTCCCCGGGGGTAAGCACCCACCAGCAAGGCGGCGGCCACCTGCCCTGGCACCCACCACCCACGGGGAAGCCCCCCAGCCCTGCCCCGCGCCGGCACCGCACCACCGCAGCTGAGCCTTCAGCTGCGCCATCTCCTCAGCCAGGCGGGCGTTGAGCTCCTCGGCCACCTCGACGTCCTGCTGCAGCTTGGCATTCTCGGCGGCCAGCTGCTCGGCGCGGCTGCGCAGGCCGGCGGCTTCGGTGCTGCGGTTGGGGGACACGCTGAGGCAGGGGCCGGCATCACTGTGGCGCAGAGTGTGGCCGGGGCCACCATGATGTCCCTGGTGAGCCGGCACTTACAGGCTGGCGATGTCTGTGTTGCCACCGTTGCCCTCGAGTGGCGCAGCTTCTGGCGCCGCGCGGCCTTCCCCAGCTGCGGGACAGGCACAAGGGGATTTGGGAGCTGTGCCGTGCTGCGGTGCTGCGGTGCTGCCGGGGGGACGGCGGGCTCTTTCCCCGTGCTGTCTGTATCTGCGCCTTTGCCGTCAGGAGCAACCCGGGGCTGGCAGCACCAAAACGGCTTCCCTGGATTTCAAAGTTGTTGGCTCCTGCGCGCTCCTGCAAACACTGTCACCGGCACAGCCCGTGCGCCGACCCGGCCGCTCTCTCCGGCAGGAAGGAAGGAGGCGATGGCTGTCGATCTCACCGCAGTGGCGGCTGAGCCACCCTGTCAGGGTGGTGGAGAGGGACGCGACCGTGCTCACCAGACATCGGTGTCCCCCACCACGGTTCCGGCAGCCCTGCTCCGCCGGGAACCGATCCTCCCCTCCCTCCCCTCGACCTCTTCCTGCGCTGACACTCACCTGCTAGCGCCAGGCTGACGTCGCCCACCACCGCATCCCGCTCCTCGGCAAGCCGCGAGCCCCTGGGGAGACGTGAATGGTCAGTTGCGCTGGCCGGTGCCACGGCTCTGGCCCCGTGTCCCCTGGCACAGACCCGTCCTGCTGGCATGAGATGATCCACTCCCTCATGGCGGCGCAGAAGGTGGGCAGGTCCAGCGCTGCACCTGCCGCCTCGGGGTCCAGCATGCGGTGCAGCGCCCGCAGCCGGCCGTCCTGGCCGCTCAGCCCCGTCAGCCCCTTCACGTACTCGACCACCCGCCACGGCAGCACCGTCCCTGCAGCACATAGTGGGGGAGGGGTCAGGCTGCACAGGGCCACTCCTTCACCAAGTGACACCGGGTGACCACCCCCCAGGAGCAGCAGCCGGGGTGGGACGGGGAAAGGGCTGCACTAGAAGGAGGGCGGGGGGCGGGGGGGTGTGGGGGGGTTCGGCCCCTAGTGCCTCCCCATCCCTGGGTGGAAGGTTTTTCTGGCACACGGCGGAGCCGGTTAACCGCAGGGCCGGCCCTTGGAGCACCTTGAAGCCCTATCTGGGGCTGTGCCCCCCGCTACCTGTCTGCTCAGGGTCGCAGGCGGCGAAGGTGCAGTCAAGGACGATTTCCTCTGAGCAGCAGCTCTCGCCCCGCCGTGCAGCTGCACCATCCCGAGTCGCTGGGGATGGCAGAGCTTACGGGGGGCCTGTCCCCTCACCATTTCCCGGTCCCCCACACCAACCACCTGCCGGTACCCACTTTGTGAGTGGTCCTGGGGGGTCTCTGCTTCCACCGTCGCTGGCAAAGCAGCCTTCTTGCAGGGGCTGGTGGCACCGAGGGTGTGGGGCAAGGGGGCTGGTGGCCCCTTTGCAGCCATTATGCCCAGAGATGGGGGTCGGGGGGGAGGTGGTGTGCGGGGAGAACTCGGGGGTCTCCACTGCCCTGGGGCACGGCCGGGGTCCTGCGGGGCGACGCTACTCTGAGAGGGGAAACGGCTGCGGGCGCTGCCAGAGGCTCGGCCGGGCCAGGTGGGGCAGCGGGGAGCTGCGGGGGACAGCAGGCACAGGGAGGGGCTGTGGGGACGGCGGAGGACGGACCGCGCTCCCCTCAGATGGAGGGCGGCGGCAGCGCGAGCCGTTCCCGCCCAGGAGAGAGGCGGGGAGAGGGGCGGGGGCTGGCGCGAGCCCCTCCCGCCCAAGGAGAGGGGCGGGGCCGGGCGCGAGCCGTTCCCGCCCAAGGAGAGAGGCGGGGCGCGGCGCGGCGCGAGCCCCTCCCGCCCAGGAGAGGGGCTGGGCCGGGCGCGAGCCGTCCCCGCCCACGGAAGGGGCGGGGCCAGCGACGCTCCGGGCCGCCGGCAGTCGGTCGAGGTGCCGCCGCCGCCGCGCCCCGTCATTTCGGTTCCAGCTGTTTTATTGACCGATCGCCGAGAGAGAACAGAGACTCGGGAGCTCCGCGGTGCCCCTCCCACCCCCCCCCCCCAGCCCGCCCCCCTCAGAGCCCCCGCAGCAGTTTCTCGTAGTCGGGATCCAGGTTCCTGAGCAGGAACATCGACAGCATCAGCAGGCAGAGCTGGTGAACAGGGTAAGGCGCTGCCTCACGGCTGCCACGCTCCCTCCCTCAAACCACCCCCTGGCCCCCCAGGCTGCCCCACAGCCCAGCCCCACTGCGCCCCAGACCACTCCCTGGGCCCCCCAGGCTGCCCCACAGCCCAGCCCCGCTCCCCCCCAGACCACCCCCTGGCCCCCCAGACTGCCCCACACCGCCCAGCCCTGCTGCCCCCAAACCACCCCCCGGGCTGCCACAACACACGCCCCCAAACTGCTCCACGGACCCATGAGCTATCGCAGCACCCCAGCCCTCCCTGTGGTCCTGCCGCCCCCCGGGCTGCCCGCCCCTAGCTCAGCCCCCTCCAGTCCCGGGGCAGACCCCTACCTCCATCAGACCGATGCCCAGGCACACCCCCACGACGGTGACCAGGTTTTCGGCCAGCCAGCCCTGGACGCTCTCAGCACAGCCCTGTTGGGACAGGGGGGTGACAACCGGAGGGGGGCATTTGGAACCCCCAGGCCACCAGCCCCCCCCTTGCTCTGCGCTCCCCGCAGAGCTCTGGGACCCCCCTGCCCTCCCCCCGCAGTGACCTGTGCTGAGCGCCCCCCCCTGCTGCACCCACTGTGCCTCACCCTGGGGAAGATGTCCTGGGGGGCACCCGTGGGGCAGCGTCCGTGGGGCAGTGCCGGGGGGGACGCCTGGGTGCTGTTGGGCGCTGGCACCTTGAGGCAGGAGCAGGCGATGGCTCTGGCCTCGGGGGGGCCATCAGGGTGGTCCCAGTCCTGGGGTCCGTTCCAGCCGCAGCACCTGAGCTGGGGGCAGGCAGTCAGTGGGGCGGCCGTGGGGCGGCCGTGGGGGCTCCCTAGGCCCTGTGAGGTCTCACCTGCTGCTGGACGGCGTCCCAGCTCTCGTGGGGGTCCCCGGGTGGCCCCTGGGCTGGGTACCCCCGGATCAGCTCCTGCGTGTAGGTGGCCACCTTGGTGGCCAGCTGTGGGGGGGGTGTGGGGTGAGCACAGTGCCCCACGGCCCCCCAGGTCCCTGCCCCACGGCTGCAGCTTCCCCCCTAGGTCCCTGCCCCATGGCTGCAGCGTCCCCCCGCGGCACCTGAGTCCCCCCCGGTCCCTGCCCCATGGCTGCAGCGTCCCCCCGTGGCACCTGAGTGCCCTCAGGTCCCTGCCCCGCAGCTGCAGCGTCCCCCCAGGTCCCTGCCCCATGGCACCAGCACTCACGGTGACACGCTGCGTGTAGACGATGACCCCCACTGCGATCTGGGCAGCGAAGAGCAGCAGCAGGATCCCGAAGTACTGGAGGGGCAGGGGAAGGGGTCAGCCAGACACCACCACCCCCCAAGCCCCATGGCACCAGGGGGGCGCAGAGGGGACAGTGTGGTGTGTGTGTGCGCCCCAGCGCTCCCCCCCCCCCCCCCCGCTGCCCCACAAGCGCAGGATGTGGTGGGGCCACGTGGCCCCGCAGCTGCCCCAGGAAGTTGCAGCAAAAGGCCCCCCCCCCCCGCCGGCCCCCCAGGACCCCCAGCTCCCCCTCACCAGCAGCAGCAGGGCCTTGAGTTCCTTGAGGGCCCCCAGGCACCCCAGGAAGCCCAGCAGCATTGTCACGAAGCCAACCCCCGAGAAGGCGTAGGACCAGACACGCAGGCTGTACAGCGGCGAACCTGGAGGGTGCGGGGGGGGGCCGTCAGGGCGCCCCAGGGCTCCGGGGTGCCCTGTCATGGCTCGGGGGGGGTGCCCCACGGGTCGCGGGGAGGGAGGGGGGGGCTCCCTTACCCAGCATGGCAGCGAAGCTCTGACGGTCAAAGAGGACCCAGAGGCCGAAGGCGAGGAGGAGACTGCCCAGGGCCTGGGGGGGCCGGGGAGGGGCCCGGCCCAGGTCAGCGAGTAGGGAGGCTCCGGGGGTGCTCTGGCCCCCAAACAGCCCCCCAAGCATGGCTGGGCCCCCCCAGCCCCGTGTCCCCCCTGCACCTCAAAGTCCCCCCGTGTCCCCCCTGCACCTCAAAGTCCCCCCATGTCTCCCCTGCCCTATGTTCCCCAAGTCCCCCCCGCACCCCATGTCCCCGCTGCACCTCCAAGTCCCCTCATGTCCCCCCCCTGCACCCCAAGGCCCTCCCTGCACCCTCAAGTCCCGTGTTCCCCCCAGCCCCTCACTCACGAAGAAGAAGAGGTTGAAGAGGAAGAGGAAGCACTTGGCGAACCCGAGGCAGCTTTTGGGGTTCATCTCTGCACCGGGGGGCCGGGGGGCACGGGGTCAGCGCCCACCTGGGGCCCGATCCAGCCCCTCCGGGGGTGCGAAGCGCCCCCCGACCCCCCGCTCCCCCAGCTCCCCCCGGCACCTGCGGCGGCGTCTCCCGCGGGCGGCCCCGTCCCGGCTCCGCGTCGGGGCAGGAAGCGCCGGGGGCGGCGGAAGCTCCGCGGGGGCGGCACCGGGGCCGGGCGGCCCCGCGACCCCCCGGGCGGGACCCCTCCGGCCGCCCCGGGGAGGTCTAACCACCGCCTCCCCCGCCCCGCATCTCCCGGGGGGAGTCTGGTGAGGATGATGCACAGGGGAGACCCTGCCCCACGTTTTGGGACACCCCCCCCCCCCCCCCCCCGGGGGGTCCGGGGGGCGACGCCTTTGGGCGGCCCGTCCCGTCCCGTCCCCGCCCGTCCCGGCTGATGCAACCGACCGTGGCACGGCGGACCCCGGGTGAGTGGGGCTGGGGGGTGCGGGACTTGGTGGGGTAGCTGCAGGACGTGGTGGTCTGTGGGACTTGGGGGGCTGCAGGGCTAAGGGGTGCGGGACTGGGGGGGGAGCTGCAGGACTTGGGGGGCTGCAGGGCTGAGGGGTGCGGGACTCTGGGTTCTGCGGGACTTGGGGGTTGCAGGGTTCGGGGGGCTGCAGGACTTGAGGGGCTGGGGGGCTTTGGGAGCTCCGTGTTTGGGCTGCTGGCACGCTTGCCCACGCGCTGCTGGCTGCTCCCACACGTGTGTGCACGGCTGCCCACGCGTGGGCCTGGCGCCAGCGCGACCGTGACACACGCGTGTGCGTGCATGTGCACCGCCTTGCAGCCCCCCGCCATGCAGAAGGCCCAGCCGGTGCTGGGGGGTGACGCTGGGCCCCTCCAGGAGGAGCTGCCCCCCCGCCCCACCTGGACCAGTAAAGCCCAGTACATACTGGCCCAACTGGGCTTCTCTGTGGGGCTGGGCAACGTCTGGCGCTTCCCTTACCTCTGCCACCAGAACGGAGGCGGTGAGTGCTGGGGGGGCGTGCTGGGGAGGGCTCTGGGGGACCCCCAGCCCCCCCCCCACCCTCTCGTCGCCCCCCCCCAGGCGCCTTCCTCCTGCTCTACCTGCTGCTCCTCTTCCTCCTGGGCATCCCGCTGCTCTTCCTGGAGCTGGCAGCCGGGCAGTGCCTGCGCCAGGGCAGCGTCGGGGTCTGGAGGAGCATCAGCCCCCGCCTGGCTGGCATTGGGCTGGCCAGCTGCCTGGTATGGGGCTGGGGGAGCCTCTGGGGGCGTCTCTGCAGGGCTGGGGGGGGTCTCTGGGGGGATGAGGGTGGTCACTGGGGGCCAAGGGGTGTCACTGGGAGTGTCTCTGGGGGCTGAGAGAGGGTCTTTGGGGGGCTGAGGGGGGTCTTTGCAGGGCTAGGGGGGTCCTGGGGGGTTCCCTGGGGGTATTGTCTGGGATTCTGAGGGGGTCTCTGTGGGCTGGGGGGGGTCTGGGCACCACGGCGGTGCGCAGGGTGCTGCTAGGGGCTCACAGGGTACTGCCACTGTGGGGGGAGGTGGCATGAGGGGACCCTTGCGGGGTGGTGGTGGGGTCCAGGGTGCCCCCACGGCCGACTTGCGCCCCCCCCCAGGTGTGCGTGTTTGTGGCGCTGTACTACAACGTCATCATCGCCTGGAGCCTCCTCTACCTCGCGCGCTCCTTCCAGCACCCCCTGCCCTGGCAGAGCTGCCCCAGCGCTGGCCCCAACCACACAGGTGGGGGTCCTGGAGGGGGCGGGGTGTGTTCTCGAGGCACACCAGCCCTTCCTTGACCTGCTGTGTGCCCCCCTCCTCCAGAGCCCGAGTGTGCCCTGAGCTCGCCCACCACCTACTTCTGGTACCGGCAGACCCTGGATGTCACCCCTGAGATGGGGGTTGGGGGGGGGCTGCAGCCGGCCCTGGTGGGGGGGCTCCTGGGGGCCTGGGCCCTGGTGGGGGTCTCCCTGCTCAAGGGCATCAAGTCCTCAGGAAAGGTGGGTGATGTGGCCCCTGCCGCAGTGCTGGGTGGGCTGCTGGAGCTGGGGGGAGGGGGCTGGAGGTTGGAGGGGGAGGTCCTGTACCTGGGGCTGGTGGTGCTGGGGGTCTCTGGGGTGTGTGGCTGCCGGGGGGGGGGGGAGGGGGGGGGGCGCGTGCATGGCTCTGGGAGGGGAAGGATTTAGGGGGCTGGTGGCCCTGTGGGTCAAGCAGAGCCAGGGGTTTTGCTGGCCCCAGTGGGTTGGGGGTCCCGGTGGCCCTGGTGGATTGGGGGTCCCAGCGGCCCTGTGGGTCACGGGGTGTCCCCGCAGGTGCTGTACGTCAGCACCCTCTTCCCCTACTTCGTCCTCCTCTGCCTCCTGGTGCGGGGGCTGCTGCTGGAGGGGGCCCCTGAGGGCATCCGTGTCATGTTCACCCCCAAGGTGAGGACCCTGCCCCGGGGACGCCCCCAGACCAACCCCCCCCCACCGTCCCCGAATCGGCCCAAACCCACCGTGCCCCTGCCTGCCCTGGGCCTGTCCCCGCAGGTGTCAGCGTGGGGCACGGGCCGGGCCTGGCGGCAGGCGGCCACACAGGTCTTCTTCGCACTGGGGCTGGGCTTTGGCACGGCCATCGCCTACGCCAGCTACGGCGCCCGCCGCGGCCGCTGCCACCGCGACGCTGCGCTGGTGGCCGGCCTCAACGCCCTCACCTCCCTCCTGGCCACCCTCGTTGTCTTCGCCGTCCTGGGTGCCCGCGCCGCCCGTGCCACGCGGCGCTGCCTCCGCAGGTGAGGGGGGGGGGTCCCTGTGCGGAGGTGGGGTGTCCCCTGCCCCGTGTCCCAATGCCAGCGTGTGTGTGTGTGTGTCCCCAGGAACATGGAGCTGGTGTCGCGGGTGCTGGCACAGGGGGGGCTCCCCGAGACCGCCTGGCCCCCCGGGAACGTCACGGCGCTGCTGGCCCCCCAGTACAGCGCCTGGGTGCAGGGGCTGCCCCCGGCCGTGCGGGACACCCTGGGTGTCACCGACTGCCGCCTGGAGGAGGAGATGAACAAGGTGATGCCAGGGACGCCTCCCAAACAGTCCTGTCACCCCCCCTGAAACCAGGGTGAGAGTCCTAACCGCCTGCCCTCCTCACCCCAGGGGGTGGAGGGCCCAGGCCTGGCCTTCATAGTCTTTGCGGAGACGCTGACGCTGCTGCCGGCGGCGCCGCTCTGGTCATCCCTCTTCTTCCTCACGCTGCTGGGGCTGGGGCTGGGCACCATGTTGGGCATCGTCCAGGCTGTCCTCACGCCCCTGCTCGATTCCTTCCCCGGCCTGCGCCGCCGCCGCGCTCCGCTCACCGGTACGGCTGGGGAACACAACCGGGGGGGTGATCCCCCCAACCAGGGACCCCCCCCAACCTGGTGCTCTGCCCCCACAGTGCTGTGCTGCACCGGGGGCTTCGTGCTGGGGCTGCCCTTCGCCCAGCGCTCCGGCAGCTACTTGGTGGCCGCCTTCGACGACTACGTGGCCACGCTGCCGCTGCTGGCCGTGGCTGCCTGCGAGGCTGTGGCCGTGGCCTGGGTCTACGGGGCTGAGAGGTGAGCCCCACGACCCCCCCCCCCCCAAAAAAAACCAACTCTGTGGCACCCCTGACCTGCCCCCCCTGTCCCCCAGGTTCCTGGCTGCCGTGTGGGAGGTGACGGGCCACCGGCCCTGGCGGCTCTACGGGCCACTGTGGCGCTTTGGTAGCCCCGGTGCCTTGGTGGCCCTGCTGGGGGCCAGCCTCGGCCAGCTGGCCCTGCACCCCCCCACCTACCAGGCTTGGGACCGCGCCACGGTGAGACGCTCCCCCCCCCCGCAGCACCCCAACAGGGACACCCCATCTCCAAAGTCTTCCCCGTGACCCCAAGACCTCCCCCACCCCTTGGTGGTCACACAGCACCCCCCTCCCCGCGCCCCTCCCCCCCGACACCTCCCCCTCTCCTTCGTGCACCCCCCCTGACCCGTCCTCCCCGCAGGCAGCGTCGTGGCTGCGGCCATACCCACCCGGGGCCCTGGCCCTCACCCTGGGGCTGATGGTGCTGGCCGTTCTGCCCATCCCCCTCGTCGCCCTGCGCCGGGTCCGGGAGCCACCCCGGGACCCCACCGGGCCACCGGGCCGGGGGGCTCAGGAGGAGGAGGAGGGGGAGAGCGCGGCCGACCCGCCCCCTCCCGCCCCGGCCCCGCCTCGCTGCCCGGATGAGTGGGAAGACGCCCCGTTGGAGGACGGCGAGGAGCTCTGCTTCCCGATTGGCCACGCTGCGTGAGGCAGGAGCGGCGCCCATTGGCGGGGGGACGGTTGCCGCCTCGCGTTGCCATGGGGACGGTGGGCGGCCGTGCGAAAGTGGAGCAATAAAGGACCTGGAGGAGGCGGAGCTGAGTCCTGATGAGGGGCGGGGCAAAGGGCGAGGCGGTGGAGACGGGCGTCGCCCTCGCCGCTGCCCATTTAAAAGCGGCGGGGCTGCCTTATGTCAGTCATCGTCTTGCCTGTTACATGACCGTTCACCGACACCTCCACCCACCCCACTACCACCCCACCACCCGTTGTGTCGTGTCTGTTCCCCTCCCTCCTCCCCCCCCCGCTCGTTTCCACGTGACCAGGGCGCGGTCGGCAGCCGCTCACTCCCCCCGGCCCTGCGGCTGGTGTCACGTGACGCCGGCGGCCCGGACCACGTGGTGCGGGCGGCCATGGCGGCGGCGGCGGCGGCCCAGCGGGGCGGCGGCGGCGGCGGCGGCGGCGGCGGCGAGACTGGGGGCGGCTCCGGCGGCCGCGAGCCCGACCCGCCCCCGGGGGGCGGTGGTGAGCGGCGGGGGGCCGGGTGGGACCCTTGGGGGCCGCGGCCGGGGCTGGGCCGGGCCCGTCCCGGCTGGGGGGGGCGGAGGCGCGGCCTGCGCGTACCGGGGGGCCCCGGGACCGGTTGCCGCTTCCTCCGGGTCAGCGCTCCCCGCTCTCCGCAGGGGACTCGTCGGACCAGATCATGCGGACGGGGGCGATCCTACTGCGGGGGTGAGTGGGGTGGGGCTGGGGCCTGCGGGAGGGCCCGCCAGGAGAACTGGCGTGGGGGAAGGGGGGAGCCCGGGGCGTCCCTGAGATCTCCGGGGGGTCCCTGTCGCCGCCTCCCCAGGTTCATCCGGGAGCGCGTGGAGCGCTGCGGGGACGCGCAGGCGGTGGCCCTGAGCCAGGCGGAGCTTGGGGGGCCGCAGCCCAGCAGCCCCGACACGAAGCGCCTGAGCGAGTGTCTGCGCCGCATCGGGGACGAGCTCGACAGCAACACGGAGCTGCAGAGGTGGGTGGGTGGGGTGGAGGGGGCGGTCCCGGTCCCCGCCCCCCCCCCCCTCCCCCGCTCACCGGCCCTGCTGGACCCCCCCCCCCCAGGATGATCGAGCAGGTGGGGTGCCAGGCCCCCAAGGAGCTCTTTTTCCGGGTGGCCGCCGAGATGTTCGCCGACGGCACCTTCAACTGGGGCCGTGTCGTCGCCCTCTTCTACTTCGCCTGCAAACTGGTGCTGAAGGTGGGACCTGCGCCCTGCCACCGCCCTGCGTGTGCCCCCCCCCCCCCGCTCCCGGACCCTCTTGACCCCCCCCCCCCCCCGCCCCCCCCGTCTGTGCAGGCTCTCTGTACCAAGGTCCCAGAGCTGGTCCGGACCATCCTGGCCTGGACCATGGAGTACCTGCGGGAGCATGTCCTGGCCTGGATTCAGGCCCAGGGAGGATGGGTGAGTCCCTGCACCCCCCCCCCCCCCCCGTGACACCCTCGCTGCCCCTTACCCAACCTCCTGCCTCCCACCCCTCCATAGTCCCTGATTTCCTTCTTAACAACATGATTTTCCATCACGGGGAGAGGACCCCCAGGTGTCTAGTTCTGCCTGTGGGGGGGAGGGTGGGGGACCCCGACATGTAGCTGATGTCCCCTCCTTTCCCCCCCGTGCCCCCCCAGGAAGGGCTCCTCTCCTACTTCGGCACCCCGACCTGGCAGACCATCACTATCTTTGCCGCTGGCGTTCTCACGGCCTCGCTCACCATCTGGAAGATGTCATAGACTTGAAGGGGGGGCAGCAGCCTACACCCCCCCCCCCCAACCCCCCAGGACTGGCCCCTGCCGGCAGGGATGGTGCTGACTCCCCCTCCAGCCCCTCGGGCACTGTGCCTTTTGGGGGTGGGGGTGCCTTTTTAACGAACAGGAGTTCGTTAGGACTCGCCCTGAACTTTGAGGGGGCCGAGCTGGGGGACCCTCCCTCCCCCAGGGCACCTGCGGCTCCCCCCACAGTGGGCAAGTGTGCCTGGGGGTCATGGCTGGGACCCTGACAGATTCGGGGAGGAGAGGGGGCACAGAGCTTCACCCCCACCCCCTAGTCCTGGTGCTGGGGTCCCCTCCCCGATGCCCAGGGGTGGGTGGCTGCAGTCCCAAACACAGCCCCGGCGTGGTTTGACCCCAGGACTTGGGGTGTTTTGGTGGGATCCTGCAATCCCAGCCCCCCCCTGATATGAGGGATGGGGGGGATCTCTGTGACCCCCAAAAATGGGGCTGTTGGGGTTGGGGTGGAGGGAGGGTTGCAGCCGTGGCTGCAGGTCGGGTATTTATTGGGGGCTCCCTGCCCTGAGAAAGGCCCCCCCAGGTGCAATACCCCCCTCCCCGGGGTGGGGGCCCCCCTCCCTGGCAGTGGCTCTCAGGGTGGGGGGGCCGTACCCCCTGTTTACACCCCCCCCGGGTTCTGGAGGTTCCCACTTCACAATCAGTGTCCCCAGGGAGCTGCCCCGAGGTGGGGGCAAAGTGACCTCCCCCACCCCAACTTGGTGCTCTTTGGGGTGATGTCATGAAATGATGATGTCATGGGGGGAGCCCTCCCTTTGGCTGGGGGGGCCTTGCCTTCCCCCCACTTTTCTTTTGATTGTTTTTTCCTCTTTTTTTTTTTTTTTTTTTGTACCTTGTTTTGTATCGCGGGTATTTTGATGTCTGGAAATAAAGGGGAAACGGAGCCCCAAGGCCACCGGCGTCGTCCATGCCCCCCCCTTGTGTCCCCCCACCCCGTCCCCCCGAAACCCCCTCGTGGAGCCCCAAAGGGGAGTTGCTGCCCCGCCCATGGCCAGGGGGACCCGTGGGTCCGGGAGCCCTGTGGGTCCCCGGGCGCGGGATGGAGGGGCAGGAGGGTGGGGGGCTCCTGGAGACCCGAAGGGAGGCAGGTACAGGGGTGGGGGGCAGCAGAGGGGGACGGGGCGGGGGGCAGGGTCGCTTTCACTTTCACTTTAGCCATGTGGCTGGGCGGGGGGGAGGGGCTGGACGCCCTGGGTGCATTATGGGGGGGGTCCCGGAGGGTTGGGGGGGGGGGGGCGGCTTCTCCCCGTTCTCTGTGTCGCCCCCCCAGGCGCTGAGAGCATCTCCTGCATCGTGCGGATCGGGGCCGCCCTGCTCCGGGGGTGAGTCTAGGGGTTCCCCTGCCCCGGCGGGGGGGGCTGTGGGGGTCCCCCACTTTTGACTCTTCCCCCCCGCCCCCCCCCCCCAGGTTTGTTCTGTGCCTGCTGGAGCAGGATGGGGGCCTGCCCCGGCGGGTGCCCCCCGAGGAGCTGGGGGGTGAGGCAGGGGAAGAGACGGCCGTGGCCTCGCTGAGGGCAGCCGCCCTCCGCGTCTGGGGCCGCCTGAGCCGGGACCCCGAGATGGACAGGTGAGACACCCCCCCACCTGAGGCTGTCCCCCAACTGCGCCCCCCCCCCAGCCTCAGCTCTGCCCCTGTCTTCCCCAGCCTGGTGGGGGCCCTGGCCGGCCGCCCCCCGCTGCCTGCCCTGGCCGAGGTCTCTGAGCAGCTTTTCCAGGACGGCATCAACTGGGGCCGGGTCATTGTCTTCTTCTACTTCACCTATCGGGTGGTCCGGCAGGTGGGCCTGGGTCCCCTGGGGAGGGGGGGGAGGTGTCCCGGGTCCCCTGGCGGCGGGGGATCGGGTCTGAGGTCTCTGAGTCCCCTGGGTCCCTAGGAGGGGCACCCAGGCACTAGGGTCTCTGAGGAGAGTAGAGGCGTTCCCCCCCCAGGGCCTGTGGGATGTTTGGGGAGGTGGGGGTGGGTGTGTGTGTGTGTGGGGGGGTGTTTTGGAAACCTGGTTTGGGGGGGATGACACCCAGACCCCCTGGAGTGGGGGGGAGGTGCCCGTGCCGGATGCCTGAGGGGGGGGTGGGGGTGATGGTGGGAGTCTGACGCCCGGTTTCCTGCAGGCGCTGTGCGGCGACCACCCTCTTCGGACCATCCTCGACTGGGCCGTGTCCTTCCTCCAGCGGCGTCTCTCTGCCTGGATCCAGCACCAGGGGGGCTGGGTGAGGGTGGGGGTGAGCCCTATGGTGGGTGTGGGTGTGTGTCTGGGGTTGCCCCCCCCCAAGCTGAGCCCCCTCTTTCCTTGCAGGGCTCCATTTTCAGCTACAGTCCCCCGGGCCGTGGGGAGCCCTGAGAAGTAACTGCAGAAGATTGGAGCTGGTCCCTGTGGGGTGGGGGCTGCTGGCCCCCCCCCCAGGCTCCCCCCCGAGCTCTCCCCACTTCTGCAGCAGTGGAAGCCCCGAGTCAGCACCGGTGCAGGGCCAAGTTCCTCTTTTATGGCCCCCGGGCTGAATCAGCTCCTTCCACCCCCCATAACCCCCCTTCATTAAAACTCCAATTAAGAAGAAATTGCAGCCTCGACAAAGGGATCAGGACGAGGATGGACACCCCAACCCCCTGCCCAGCTTGCTCCCCCACCCCCAAGCTCCCTGCACTCTTTGGAGGGAGCGGGGGGTACCCCTGAGCTGCCCCCCCGCCGCAGGGCAGCCCTTGCCTCTGCCTGGGTGGGGTGCACGGGGCCGGACACCCTCTCCCCCCCCCATTCCCCGGTTCCTGCCCAGTCTGCCCAGTCATGCTGACTCAGACCGTGTGACAAACAGGGACAAAGGCCAAGGCCGCCCTGCCTGGCGCCTGGGTCCTTCCTGGAGGGGGTGCTGGGGTCCCTTCCCCCCGCTGAGGGAGGGAATGGGGACAGATGCCTGGGTGGGGTGGGCGAGGGGGGGCCCCCCGGGTCCTCATGAGGGGGAGGGGGCGGGGCTGGGTCCCCTTTCCCCGCCCACCGGTGGCAGCATATAAGCGCTCCGTCGGGGCTTGGCACAGGCAGAGCCGCGTTCTCGCTTCAACAGTGCTTGAACGGAACCGGCCCCCCCCCCGCTCCCTCCATCTCTCCATCCCGCCGCTGCACCCGTCTGCCTGTCTGTCCGTCCGCCTGTCCGTCCGCCACACCCGCCTGCCATGGACTCCCAGATCCGCCAGAACTACCACCGCGACTGCGAGGCCGCTGTCAACCGCATGGCCAACATGGAGCTCCACGCCTCCTACGTCTACCTCTCCATGGTAGGGGGCCGTGGGACCCCCTCCCGGTACTGTGGGACCCCCCTGCGCCCCAGGGCCATCCTGCCCAGAGCTGGTTGGTGCTGGTTTTGGTGGGGGCGGCGCCACCTGTGAGGGCTAGATAAGGGGATGGGGGGCAGGGAGGGTTCTCTCGGGTGGAGCTGGGGGGGGTCCCTGCAGGAGTGGGGTGTGGGGGGTGCCTGTTCTGACCTTCCTGTCCCCACAGGCCTTCTACTTCGAGCGGGACGACGTGGCGCTGCCCCGTCTGGGCCGCTTCTTCCTGGCGCAGTCACACGAGGAACGGGAACACGCCGAGGGGCTGCTGCGCTTCCAGACGCGCCGTGGCGGCCGCGTGCTGCTGCACGATGTCAAGGTGGTGTGTCGGGGGGCGAGGGGGTGGGAGCTCAGGCTGCATGGCGGGGCCATGGCTGCATTGGCGGCACACGGGGGGGGGCGGATGTGACCATCCCTGTCCCCTCTCCCCAGAAACCGGAGCGTGACGCTTGGGGCTCGGCGCTGGAGGCAGTGGAGGCGGCGCTGCAGCTGGAGAAGTCGGTGAACCAGGCGCTGCTGGACCTGCACCGCCTGGCCTCCGAGAAAGGGGACCCCCATGTGAGTCCACCCTCCTCTGTCCCGTTGTTGTTCCCCCCCTCCTCTCCCAGGGTCTGTCTCTTGAGATGCTGCTGAGGGGTCCCTGTGCCTTTTCCCACACCCGTCCCTTGGAGCCTGCCCCTGTGCTGGAGGGTCCTCACCCTGGTCCCCTGCCCCTCCAGGGTCTCCTTCTGGACGTGCTGGCCTTACCCTTGTACCTCCCTTGGGATCCCCAGCTCTCCTGGAGGGTCTCTGCCTCCCCCAGACCCCTGTCCCCTCCCTGTGGAGCCCCCCTCTCCAGCCCCTGGCTGACACCCCTGTCCCCACAGCTCTGTGACTTCCTCGAGTCCCACTACCTGGACGAGCAGGTGAAGGCCATTAAGGCGCTGGGAGACCACATCACCAACCTCCGGCGCCTGACTGGGGGGGCCGGGGGGCCGGGAGGGGCCCCAGCTGGCCTCGGCGAGTACCTCTTCGACCGCCTCAGCCTGGAGGAGCGCAGCTGAACCCCCCCCACGGGCAGCACCCTGGGAACCCCACTCCTAGGACTCTTCCCCCCCCTCCTCCAGACCCTGTAACCCCCCTGCCCCATCCAAGGGGGCTTGCCTGCTGTGGGTCTCCCCCTGCAGCATGACTCCAATAAAGGGTCTGTCCTTGCCACCACCTGTCTGTCTCCTTTGAATGCACCCCTGGGGGTTCCGCTTCTCCCTGCCCAGTGCTCTGAGGGCTGGCTTGGAGGTCGTGCCTGTCTTGGGGGGGATGAAGGGGGACTGTGCAGCCCCTGAAGCCCCTTGTCCCGGGAAGCGGGGCTGGGGTGGGACACGGGGCTCTGGGGGCCGGGGGAGGCTGTGCAGGCACTGGCAGTGACTCGGGGCGATGGCGGCGGCTGGCGGGCTGCGCAGTTCTCTGCCAGGGCAGACATGTTGGCTTGTGATGCATGCTGGGAGTTGTGGTTTTGGGCAGCCAGGCTGACATCCGAGGCAGGAGCTGCCGTTCGGGCGAGGATGCCTCAGCATGTCCCTTGCTCAGGCTCCAGGGACAGCGGGGGTGTCACCAGTTTGCCTCTTTGGGACCTGGGCAAAATCCCATCCGAGGCCCCGGGGCTCGCCAGACGGGTGTATTCCCCAGCGTTTACATTGCGGCCCGACACCTTGGGAAGGCAGCAGTGAAAAGCCTGGCGGAAGCCCCGGCACACTCAGTGAGGCAGCCTGACCCCTGGCACTTGGGAAGGAGGCCTCACATTCCCCTTCACCCCAACTTTTTTCCCCCACTCTCCTACCTACAGTGCCACGGGGGGAAGGCTGTGCCACACAGGATGTGGCGGGGTAGAAAAATGGGGATGGGGAGATGGATTGAAGGAAACATAGAAAGAAAATTTAAAAAGTGACAGTGTACAGGACAGAAGGAGGGATTAAAAAATAGGGACAGGGCACCAGAGAGAGGGAGATGTAGAAAGAGAAACTGAAACGCAATGGGGTACAAGAAACACAGGAAAGCTTTAAGAAACTGGGAGCACGAGCTGCAGAGAGGGAAACAGAAAAAATTAATACGTGAAGCGGTACAGGTCAGAGCTGGCAGAAGAGTAAGAAGCCTGGGGAGCCGGACAGATAGATGGACCGGCAGAGAGGGAGAGGCAGGCAGAGACCTGGGGCAGGGCAGCAGAGACGGATCGGGATGCACAGGAGAGAGCGCGCGACTCGCCGCAGCTCCTGGCACCGGTAGGAGACCTTCACCGCCCTGTTGCTTCTCTATCTGCCTCCATGCCGGTGCTAAGGGCAAAGCAACAGGGCTCCCCTTGCGCTTTGTGAAAGCCCGATGGAAGCCCTGGGGCTTTTGGGAAGGCGGCAGGGTTCACAGTGGGCTTTGGCAAAGCCCGGCAGAAACCCTGGCGCACTGGGCGAGGCAGCAGGTTCCCTGGTGTGCTTTGGGAAAGCCTGGCGGAAGCCCTAGTGCACTTGGGAATGCAGCAAGGCTGACTGCGGGGTTTGAGAATGATCAGCATGTGCCCTGGCACTCTTGGCAAGCGTATTGGGGCCCCATCTGGCATTTTGGAGCCCTGGTGCACTTCGGAAGGCAGCAAGGGTGACAGTGCGGCTTCAGAAATGACCAGTGGATGTCCTGGTACTCTTGACAAGTCAATGGGGGCCCTGTCGGGCTTTGTGGGAAAAAAAAAAACCAAAAAAAAACGGTGAAGTGCTTTGGGGCTTTGCCAGGGCCCTGTTGCTGCTGGGCTCCAGTTTGGCAGGTGTGGCCAGTGAGGCTAAGGGTGGGGCTGGCCCAGCTGTGGGCTATGAAGGGGCTGCATGGGGGTGGTGAGGATGGGGCTGGGCCAAGGCTTTAAAAAGGCTGCAGGAGGGGGTGGGCTGGGGCAGGCAGTGAGGCTGAAGGTGGGGCTTGTTTTGCTGTGGGAGGGGTTCCAGCTGGGGAGGGGCTGCCTGAGGAGCCAAATCAAGGGGCTTCCACAGGCAGCCACCTCCAGCAAGGAAGGGTGTCTGTCTTTTTCTACTCACACCGCAGGAAAATGATGTTGACTGCCCCACCCGCTCGTGTTGCTGATGCCATGGATGCAGTCAAGGAGCAGGGGTTGTCGTTTCCAGTACAGGAGGGCTCTCTTTGCTCAGCACTTTGCACTCCATCAGCTGAAGGCAGGTGAGAAAACTCTGCTGCTCCCATGGCTGCATCTGTGTGACCTGGTGCTTGGCCCCTCTGCCAGCCAGCTACAGGCTCAGCTACATCTCTAGCAGACAGCACCCTTGGATGCAGCATTTTTGAGGTGAGTAATTTTGTTTGGAGTGCTCTGGGGTGGCAAGATGGCTCAGTAGTACATTTGCTATTTTTGATTCTCGGTGTGTTGTGTTTTCCTGACATTCCTGACTTTACTGAAGAAGGACCCTTGCTTTCCTAACCAGTTTTGCTGTACCCTGTGAAAGGTGATCCCTTAAGAGAACGGATGGTGAGATTATCACGCAGGAGTTAGGGTGCTTGGGGTGGGCTTTCCCGAAGCCGGCTGGGTACGCTGATGCCTTCCAGGCAGGCTGGGGCACCCATGGGGTCCTGGGAAAACTCAACAGAAGCCACGAGGACTCAGCAAGGCAGCAGAGGGCACAGAGGGTTCAGGAAAGCCTGCTGGAAGCTCTGGAGCAATTGGGAAGGAGCAGGGCCAGGGTCAGGCTTCACGAAAGGGTAGTGGAAGCCTGATTGCACATGGGAAGGATTCAGGGAAAACAAGGTACTTTGGGAAATGATGGTGAAAACCCAGAGCACTTGGAAGGCAGCAGGTCCCCTGGCGGGCTTGGGGAAAGCCTGGCTAAAGCGCCAGTGTACTTGCAGAGGGAGTAGGGAGCTCGGTGTGCTTTGGGAAAGCCCGGCGGAAGCTCTAGTGCACTTGGGAATGGCTCAAGGCTGATGGCGGTCGGCAGGAAGGAGCAGCGGAAGCCCCGGCGCTCTTGGCAAGTCAACGGGGGCTCCGTGGGGCTTTGTGAATGCCCGGTGGAAGGCCTGGGGCTTTTGGGAAGGCAGCAGGGTAGACAGTGGTCTTTGGAAAAGCCCAGCAGTAACCCTGGCGCACTCAGTGAGGCAGGAGGTCCCCTGGCGGTCTTCGGGGGACTCACCCCCACCGTGGCAGTGACACTGGCACTTCTGCATGGCAGTGCTGGGAGCACGGTGGGTGGCTCCTCCTGATGGGCCTCAGGGTTACATCAAAAGTCAACATTTTTTATATTTTTGCGGTTGGGGGGCCGCCTGAGCCTGGGTGGCTCTGGCCACCCTGTGCTTTTGGGTTGTGTTTTCCAGGCACGAAGCGCCGCGCTGAGGAGCCGCCCGGGAAGGTGAGGGGGGGGCCGTGGGGGCTCCCGAAGGGGTGAAAAACTCTGCGACGGGGACGATGTGAGCATGGAACAGCCCTGCGGGGACTGGGGGTCTCCTGTGGTGGTCCCAGGGAGGAGCCCTGCGCCACGGAGCCCACGCTGGAGCAGGAGATGAGCTCGAGGAGCAACAATGGCAGAGATGGTGCGTGATTGACCGACCGCACCCCCCGCGTGGCTCGCAGGGGGAAGATGTGCCCGGGAAAAGAGAGGGGTGGGGGGCAGGTGTTTGGGTTCGTTCTGATTTCTCAATAGCCTGCTCTGAGGTTGGCTGACAAATAAATTCAAGCGGTTTCTCCGAGTGGAGTCTGTTTTTTCTGGGGCAGCGGCTGCTGTGCGACCTCCTTTACCCTCGATCCACCCGCTGTGCAGTCGCGTTCTCTCCCCCGGCCTGGCTGAGGAAGGGGAGTGCTGGGCACCCACCAGCCTGCCAAGGTCGACCCCTCACCGGTTGCTTCTCTCGGACTTCCTGTTCCTGCTGTTTCATTCTTGCTTCTTGTACCCCATCGCTTCTGAAAGGCTCCTTCTCCCTCTCCATCCCTGGCTTTTAATTTTTTGCAGAAGTTTCATGAACACAGTCACTTTTAAATTTTTCTTGCTGCCTTTCTCCCGCTGTCCCCCTCCCTCACCTAATTTGAATTTCTTGCCTGTGTTTCTTGTATCCTGTTGCTTTTCAGATTTTTTTTCTACATCTCACTCTATGCAGCTCTGGACACTGATTCCTTTAGTTCCCGCCTGCGATTCCTGTATCCTGTCACATTCAATGTTTCCTTTCTGAATTTCCCCCGTCTTGAGCTCTTCATTCTTCCCTCTGTGTCCTGTGCCCGATTGCTTCTTCAGTTTTCCTTCCTCCTCCCCCGTCTCCCTGTTCCGCTGCGTTAGTTCTCGCCCACGTTTCTTGTGCCCTGTCACTCTGAAAGAATGGTTCTGCATCTGCTGCCCTCTGGCTCCCTGATCTGTTTTTTATTTCTTGCCTGTGTTTCTTTCCCCCTGTTGCTTTGTCCCCGGCCCTCGGCTTGTCTCTGTCTTGCCGGACCCTCCCGCCTCACTCCCTGTCCCTCCCACGTGTCCCTGCACCTCCCTGTCCCTCTTGCTCCGTGCAAGCTCGCCGCTCCCCTCCCTCTGCACTGCTGCCCCTCTCCTGTTCACAGGAACTCCTGTTCTCTCCCTCTCTCTCCCAATTTCTTAACATTTCCCTGTGTTTCTTGTACCTTGTGACGTTTCGGGGATGCAGTGGGGAGCCCGGGATGCTCGGGGAAAGCCTGTCAGAATCCATAGGAAAGCAGCGAGGGTGACGGCAGGGTTTGGGAATGACCAGTGGGCGCCCTGGCGCTCTCGGCAAGTCACTGGGGGCCCTGGCGGGCTTTGTGGGGGGAAAAAATAAAAATAAGAAATGGGTGAAGTGCTGTGGGGCTCTGGCCAGGCCCCTGTTCCTGCTGGGCTCTGGGTCTGGCCAGTGGGGCTAATGACAGGGCTGGCCCAGCTGTGGGCTATAAAGGGGCTGCCTGAGGGAGCTGGTAAAGGGGAACAGGCTGAGGAGGGAGTGGAGGTGCCTCCACTAAGGAATGGCTGGTCCCTGTGGTGAGGAAGGATCCCCCTGAGCTGCCCCTGAGGGAGAAGAGCGCTGGCACATGGTGCCCGGAGCTCGATGCCCACATCGGCCATGCACGTGAGCCGCTGGCCCGCCTGGCGGTGGAGGGGAGTTGAGAGAAAAGCATTGGGGTGGTGAAGGTCTGAGCCAGTGCCGGGATGTGTTGAGCGTTCTCCCATGTGTGTCCTGGTCCCCATCTCTGCTGCCCTGCCTGTTGCTCCTTCCGCTGCCTGGGAAAGGGCTGCCCAGGGATGGGGAGGGCCAGCAATGGCTTTCTGTCCTGGCCCCTTTGCTGTGGGAGCCTGCCGGGCACCCTGCTGCCATTCCGAGGGCACTGGGGCTTCCCCTCAAGCCAAGGGGGGGTGGCAGGGCTGGAAGAAAGTGGAGGCTGAGATGGGGTGCGAAGTCAGTGAAAATGTGGAAGTCAAGAGGGGGTGGGAGGATGGAGAAGTGCTGTCACTCTTTTTTTCCATTTTCTTTGTAAGTCGCCCTCTTTCTTTCTTCCTGACCCTATGTGTCAGTTCTTGCCTCTGTTTCTTTTCCCTTATCACTTTAGAATTTTCCTTTGTCCCTCATCTTGCCCCTACCTTGTTGTCCTGCTGGTCCCTTTGGCCTCTCTCTCCTGCTCCCCCTCTCTCTTATGTCTTCCTCCATCTTTCCCTGTTTTTTTTGCTCAGTTTCTGAGCTCTCCTCTCTCTATACTGTTGCTCCACTGCCTGTCCCTCTCCCATTTGCAGCGTCTGGTTTCCTGGCTGCCTGTCCCCCACCTCTTCTCTACCTTCCTCCTGCTTTTTCCCTTCCCTTGTCTCCTGCTGCGTTTGGGCACTGAGCCTGGTAGCCAGCTCAGTGCCAGGGTTTGTTCTGGGCAGGAGTGAGTAAACTTTTCCTGCCTCCTCTGTGCCCCTGGATGGTTTTCAAGCCCCTGTGGGCAGGTGCCAGGGAGGGGGCCATGTGCTGTGGGGCTCTGGCCAGGCCCCTGTTCCTGATGGGCTCCAGCTGGGGCAGGTGTGGCAAGTGAGGCTAATGATGGGACTGGCCCTGCTTTGGGCTAGGAAGGGGGCTGCCCGGGCATGCCTGCCTGCAGGAGGTGGCTGAGGAGTCAAACCAAGGGGCTTCCACAGGCAGCTGTCTCCAGATGGTCCCTGTGGCAAGGAAGGATCCCTCCCAGCCGTCCCCAACAGAGCACGCCACCAGCACATGGCACCAGGACCTTGGCACCTCTGTTGGCCACTCGTGTGAGCTGCTGCGTGTCCAGGAAACCTCGTGGGAGAGGTGTATTGGGTACCCACCGCCTACTCCTAAGGTCAGGCAGCCGGTACTGTGGAGGAGGAAGGGGCAGAGAAAGAGAGAAAAGCCTCGGGGCGTGCCGTTGGCACCAGGAGCCACATGTCCCCTAATGTGTGTCCGGGCCCATCCCTGCCCTGGTTCTCCAGATCTCTGCCTGCCTCCTTGCCTGTCCCTGCCTCTGTCTGCCTTTCAGGCTGTCTAGTTCCCCAAAGCTTTTTGCTCTTCTGCTAGAATTGCCCTGTAAAGTGTCACCTTCTACCTTTCCTTTCTATGTCTTTCCCTTTCTGGCACCCCACCAGCTCTGATTTAATTCTTCCCTGTTGCTTGTGAAAATGGCATTTCTAGGTCTCCCTCTCTCCATATCTCCATTGATTTAGTTCCCTGTGATCGTGGGAAGGGTGGTGGTCAGGGTCTGGAGTATATGAGCCCCGGGCTCTGTTCAGGGAGCTCATTCTGCTCTGGGGTTGCTGTGGTGTGGGTGCTCTGTTGGTGCTGTCAGCGGTGGCAGCTTGGGAGCTGGCTGGGCTGTGTGGGCATTGGGGTTTGGTCATGGTGAGAAGCGGAAGCATCTGTGTGAGGTAAGAGCTGTGGGACTGGGCAAGGTCCAGCAGCACATAGAGTAGAGAGTGACGTTGGATGCCAGTTTGTTGTTTTTGATGTCAGTAATTTTATACTGAGTGTTCAGGGGTGGCAAGATGCTTTAAAAACACAGATTTTTTTTTTTTAACTGAATTTTTTGTTTTATTCTAGCTGCACTGGATTTTCCTGGAACTCTGGACTTCATGCAGGATGGAAACTTTTTTTTTTGGCTGACAGCTTTTCCCTTAATATGACTGAAGGTGAGATTATTAGGTATTAGAAGGTGCAACATGTATGCACCTGTATATGCCCCTCCCTATCCACCTGTCCATGCCTCCGTGAGAGGTTTTTGCCCATGTGAGGCTTTTCCCGTGCCTGGTCTTCTGGCCGCTGGCCGGGCAACCTGACCAAGAGGTTCCTGTTCTACAGCCTCTTCCCCGGCGGCGCTTTCCGCGCTCTCCGCTGCCACCCTGTGACCAAAAAGCGGTACTGCAGCCCCGAAGACGCTTTCCGCGCTCTCTGCTACCACCCTGTGACCAAAAGCCGGTACAGCAGCCCCTGCTGCACGCTGCCACCCTCTCCGCGGCCACCGTGTGACCAAAAAGCGGTACTGCAGCCCCGGCGGCGCTGCCGCGCTCTCAGCTGCCTCCGTTTGACTATAAAGCGGTACTGCAGCCCTGGCGGCACGTTGCCGCGCTCTCCGCTGCTACCGCCTACAGTGGGTGTGCTGCGCACTGCACGCGCTCCCCCGTGTGCCCTGTGCTCGTCCCTTTCCTTTGGGATGGTGGGAAGGGTGGTGGGCGGGGCCTGGAGTAGATGAGCCCCGAGCTCTGCCCAGGGAGCTCCTTCTGTGCGAGGCGAGAGCTGTGGGACTGGGCAGGGACCAGCAGCACCCACAGGAGAGAGTGCCCTGGGATGCAGCTTGGGCTTTTTTTTTTTTTTTTTTTTTCTTCTTTTAATGTCAGCAGTTTCCTACGGGATGTTCAAGGGTGACAAGAGGGTTTTAAAACACACAGCTTTTTTAACTGATAGTTTTGCTGTTGTTTTGTTCTAAGTGCACTGGATTGTCCTGGAATTCTGAACTTCCTGCAGGATGGCAACTTGTTTTTTGTGAGGAGTGTTTCTGACCTCATTTCCCTTCCTAGGACTTGATTATCGAGCAGCCATGAGGACGTGCACCGCATCTGCACCTGTCTGTGCCCCCCATCCCCTGTCCATGCCTGCAGGTGGGGTTTTTCCCATGCCACCCCCAACTTGGTGGCCTTGCCAAGGGTGGGTGTGCCTGGCCCTACTTCCCGTGTCCCTGTCTCCCATGAGTGTGCCTTGCCTGCTTTTTGTACCCACTTTACGGGTGTGCATAGCTAACACCCTTGTCTTCGCCCTGTGCATCTGCCTTGCACCCCCCCCGCCATGGGTGTGCCTTGCACCTGCCTCCCATGGGCATGCTTTGTCCTCCCCCTTGTCCCTGTTCCATGCACCTGCCTTGCCCCCACCTCTCCAAGTACTGCTGCTCCAGATGCACAGCACCAAAAAACTGTTTGCATTCCAGACTTTGCTCTGGCACTTCCTTGGACCCCAAATCCCTATGACTACCCCAAAATGCCATCACCAGTAGATGTTAGGGGGAATGAGGGGCACCCAGCAGGGACACCCTGAAGTCTCATTGTTTCCATCAGGCTTTCCCAAGGGCAGGGGTGGGTGGGAGAGTGGAAAAGCAGTATCACTTTTTACATTTTCTTCCTACATCTCCCTCTTCCGAGCTCCTTGTCCCTGGGTGTTTGTTCTTGCCTGTGGCCCCTGTTCCCAATGGGCTCCAGGTGTGGCCAGTGGGGCTAGTGACAGGGCTGGCCCTGCTGTGGGCTGTAAAGGGGCTGCCTGAGGGAGCTGGTAAAGGGGAACTGGCTGAGGAGGGAGTGGAGGTGCCTCCAGCATGGAATGGCTGGTCCCTGTGGTGAGGAAGAATCCTCCTGAGCTGTCCATGATGGAGCAGATCACCAGTACATGTTGCTGGGAGCTTGGTGCCTGCATCGGCTGTGTGTGTGAGCCGCTGGCCAGCCTGGCGGTGGAGGGGAGTTGAGAGAAAAGTGTTGAGGCGCTGAAGGTCTGAGCCGGTGCTGGGAGCTGGGGTGAGTCACACGTTCTCCCATGCACATCCCAGTCCATCTCTGCTGCCCTGCCTGTCATTCCTTCCGCTGCCTGGGAAAGGGCTGCCCGGGGATGGGGAGGGCCAACAATGGCTTTCTGTCCTGGCCCCTTTGCTATGGGAGCCCACTGGACAGCCTACCACCTTCCTGGTTGCACTGGGGCTTCCCCTCAAGCCAAGGGGGGGGTGTGTGTGGTAGGGCTGGAAGAAAGTGGAGGCTGAGGTGGAGTGCGAAGTCAGGGAAAATGTGGCAGTCAAGACGGGGTGGAAATGGTGTCACTTTTTACATTGTCTTTGTAAGGCTCCCTCTTTCTGTCTTCCTGACCCTATGTGTTAGTTCTTGCCTCTGTTTCTTTTCCCCTATTGCTTTAGAATATTTCGCTTGTCCCTCGTCTTGTCCCTGCCTTGTGGTCGTGCTGGTCCCTTTGGCCTCTCTCTCCTGCTCCCCCTCTCTCTTATGTATTCCTCCATCTCTCCCTGGGTTTTTTGCTCTGTGTCCCAGTACTTCTCTCTACGCTACTGTCCTGCTCCCTGTCCCTCTCCTGTTTGCAGCATCCCATTTGCTGGCTGCCTGTCCCCCACCTCTTCTCTACCTTCCTCCTGCTTTTTCCCTTCTCTTCTCTCCTGCTGCCCTGCTGCCTTTGGGCACTGAGCCTTGTAGCCACCTCAGTGCCAGGATTTGTTCTGGGCAGGAGTGAGTAAACTTTTCCTGCCTCCTCTGTGCTCCTGGATAGTTTTCAAGCCGCTGGGTGCAGAGCTCATGGCTGTGGGCAAGTGCCAGGGAGGGGGCCATGTGCTGTGGGGCTCTGGCCAGGCCCCTGTTCCTGATGGGCTCCAGCTGGGGCAGGTGTGGCCAGTGAGGCTAATGATGGGACTGGCCCTGCTTTGGGCTAGGAAGGGGGCTGCCTGGGCATGCCCAACTGCAGGAGCTGACTGAGGAGTCAAACCAAGGGGCTTCCACAGGCAGCTGTCTCCAGATGGTCCCTGTGGCAAGGAAGGATCCCTCCCAGCCGTCCCCAACAGAGCACGCCACCAGCACATGGCACCAGGACCTTGGTGCCTCTGCTGGCCACATGTGTGAGCTGCTGCATGTTTAGTGGTAGGCTTGGCAGTGTTAGGATAACTGTTGGACCTGATGACCTTAAAGGTCTTTTCCAACCAAAATAATTCTATCATTCTATTTTTTTCTTCACCAAAAAAAGTGAAACCATATGGGGGATCTCTTATCTCACTGACTTTTTATAAGTTTGATTTATGACAGGAAAAAGTTAAAATTGTGTAACTTACAAATGGACTTGCTTTGTTTAAACTGTAACTGCCAAATAGCCGCAGTGTGTGGTTTATGAGGGGTGTTTAAGCAGTTCGGTATTTGTTCTAAATGTTTAAAAAGAGAGGCCGCTGAATGTTACGGGTGTTTTTCCACATAGTTGGACACAGTGCTCCGAAGTACTTTATTTCTGTCTGGCTTTTGATGGTGAGGTTCTCTGGCCGTTCGGTGTCATCTCTCCTGCGTGGTGCAGCTGGCTAGACATCCCTCCTAATGGTGTAATGCACAGGAAACCCCCTAGTTGGATGGGAATGGTGTATTTTGGAGCCAGGTAATTTAATGGTATCCATTCACAGCTAGGCAAGTTCAGTTAGTGCAGATGGAAAATCAAATAATTTTGTAGTGTAAGCATTTTTATTGGACGTACATAAACACCCACGTGCCTTTTGTAGTATAAAGCGAATTACTGAGATTTGTTCTTTCTTTAAAGAAAGTTTTAAACTTGACTTTATTATTTTTATTTAAAGTTTTACACTTCACTTTTCAGATTTATCGACTGAGCAAACGAGACGAGAGTACTCCTGGCAGCATCAAGTGTGAGAGCTGTGGTGAGTCCTGGGCCCTGGGGGGCCCTGTCAGCCCTCGTGCATCCCAGTCTACCCCCACCCCTCCTCTGGCCCTTTCTGTTTCCCATGCCGTTGTGATGGTTTTGCTTCCCTATACTTCTCTTCTATCCTGCTCCCTTTTCCTCTCTCCCTTCCTCTCTCCTGTTCTACTACTCTCTTTTCTTTTTCTCTGCACTTCTTCCTGCTCCCTCTCCTTTTTTTTTTTCATCCTGTTTCTGCCCTGTAGCCCACTGCTATTTTTTTCCCTTTTTTTGTCTCTCTTTGGCCTGATTTGCATGTCTCTTCCCCCCCCCCCCAATTTCTCTGGCCTGTCTCCTGGCACTCTTTTCTTCTCTGCACCTGTATGTGCTGCTCCATGTCCTTGTCCTGCTCTGGTTAAGATTTTCCCATATTAACGTTGCGAGGCCTGGTTGTTTTAAGCTATGTAGTTTAGTCTTTGAGAACCATTTGACCTTATGCCCTGTGTTTGTAATTTACATTGCTTGTCTGTCAGAGATCAGTCAAAGAGACAGGGAACTTATCGTGTGTTTGTGCCAAGGAAGAAGAATGACCTTTGGTGATTGGAAGATATAGGTATACCACCATATGTAAATAACAGGAACTTGGAAATATACACAAGTAAACCATAAGATCGGGGTAACGAAAAATATGTTCCAAGATCATCAACGTGTAGCAATGAATTCTAGGAAAGTACTGAATATGTCATGAATATGGATGGATTAAACTGTACTTAAACTGCTTTGTGAAACCACTCTGGTGGAGCGATCCCCGGTGCTGCCCAGCGCTGCAATAAAGAATGCCTGCTTAATAACACACTCTAGTTTTTGAGTTTTCATCTCGGAATCCTTACCCAGCCGCACCTAGCCTCCTACCTCTGTGAGGAGCGTTAGAAAGCAAGGGGGTTTGGAAGCTCCGAATTTTGCTTCTGTCCTCTTCTAGCTTTCCTTCCTTTTTTCCTTCTCTCTCAATGCCCCTCTGGTCTTGCCCACTGTTGCTATGTTTTTCATTCTGTATCTCACTGTCCTGTTCCTCCTTGCTGTTCATCTCTTCCTCTCTCTGATCCTTTGTGCTTCTCCCTGTTCCTGCTATTTATTACTTCACTTCTCTGTCCCTGTCATTCTCTGTTGCTCTCGTCTTCTCTCTATCTGGGTATCTGGCTCCCTGCCCCTGTCTCTTTCAGAGTATCCGGCTTTCTGGCTCCCTGTCAGTCACCTGTTTTCTATGTTGCTCTGTCCTTCCTCCTGTCTTTCCTTGTCCCTCTGGCCTGCTCCCTGTCACTGTCTTTTTTTTTTTTTTTCTGTCTTTCCTTATCTCTGGGTGGTGGCGGGCCAAGTGGTCAATGATCAAGGCTAAAAGGTTATGGTGTCACAGGTCAGGGTCAAAATGTCACAGGGTCAAAGGTCAAGGTCTAAAAGGCACAGGGAAATGTTAAGGACCAAGGGTCACAAGTCAAACGCAAAAAAGATTGCAGGGTCAAAGGTCAAAAGGTCATGGAGTCAAAGGTCAAGGTTAAAAGGGAGAAGGGTGAAAGGGTCACAGGACCAAAGGTCAACAGGTCACGTGTCAAAGGTCACGGTGGTAAATTTCAAGGTCAAAGGGTCACGGGTCAAAGGCAAAAAAAGTTGCAGGGAAAAAAGGTCATGCGGTTAAAAGCCAAGGTCAAAATATAGCAGTGTCAAAGGTCAAAAGGTCATGGGGTCAAACTCAAAAGGTCACGGGGTCAAAGTTCAAAAGATCACGACTCAAGAGTTAAGGTCAAAATATCACGGGGTCTGTCAAAAGATATTGGAGACAAAGGTCAAAAGGCCACAGGTCAGAGATCAAGGGTCAAAATATCACAGAGTCAAGGTGAAAAGGTCACAGGGCTGAAAGGCCAAGGGCAAAAGGTCACAGGGTCAAGGGCCAAAGGTCAAAGGTCATGGGTAAAGAACAAAACAGTCAAAGGTCATGGGATCAAGACCAAAGGTCAAAGGGTCACGGGGTCAAGGTCAAAAGGTCAAAAAGGTCAGGATCAAAGGTCAAAAGGTCAAGGTCAAAGGGGCAAAAGGTCACGGGGTCAAGGTCAAAAGGTCACGGAGCCAAGATCAAAGGGCCAAAAGACACGGGGTCAGTCAAAGGGTCAAAAGGTCAAGGTCAAAGGTCAAAAGGTCATTATGTCAAGGTCAAATGGTCAAAGAGTCAAGGTCAAACGAAAAGGTCAAGGGGCCAAGGGCAAAAGGTCAAGGTTAAAGGCCAAAAAGTCACGGGACCGAGGTCAAAAGGTCGAAAGGTCAAGCGGTCGTCAAAAGGTCACAGGTCAAGGTCAAAAGGTCAAGGGACCAAGGTTAAAAGGTCACGGGGTCAAGATCAAAGGGTCAAAAGGTCAAGATGACAAGGTCAAAGGATTAAAAGGTCAAGGGCCAAGGTCAAAGTGTCAAAAGGTCAAGAGGCCGAACTCGAAAGGTCACAGTGAAAGGCAAGAGGTCAAAAGGTCACGGGGTCAAGGTCAAAAGGTCAAAAGGTCAAAACAAAGTTAAAAAGGTCAAGGTCAAAAGGTAACGGGGTCAAGGTCCAAAGGTCACGGGTCAAGGACAAACTGCTAAAAAGGTCGTGGGGTCAAGGTCAAAGGGTCAAAAGGTCACGGGGTCAAGGTCAAAAGGTCACGGGGTCAAGGTCAAATGGAAAAGGTCAAGGTTAAAGGTCAAAAGTCACGTGACTGAGGTAAAAGGGTCGAAAGGTCAAGGGGTCAAGGTCAAAAGGTCAAGGGACCAAGGTTAAAAGGTCACGGGGTCAAGGTCAGAGGGTCAAAAGGTCAAGGGCCAAGCTCAAAAGGTCACAGAGTCAAGGTCAAAAGGTCACGGGGTCAATGTCAAGAGGTCAAAAGGTGATGATCAAAAGGTCACAGGGTCAAGGTAAAAGGTCAAAAGGTCAAGTTAAAAAACTCATGGGGTCAAGGTCAAAAGGTCAAGGTAATAATGTCACGGGATCAAGGTCAAAGATTCAAAAGGTCAAGGGGTCAAGGTCAAAAAGGTCACGGGGTTAAGGTCAAAAGGCCGTGGGTCAAAGGTCGCGGGTCATGGTCCAAAGATCAAGGGATCAAAGGTCAAAAGGTAGTGGGGGTGAAAGGTCAAGTTCAAAAAGGTCAAAAGTAGGGGGTCAAAGGATAAAAGGTCACAGGGTCAATGGTTAGGAGGTTATGGGGTCAATGGTAAATCCAAATGTCATGGGGTCAAAGGTCAAGGTAAAAATTTCATATGTCAAAGATCAACAGTCATATGGTCAAACGTCAAAAGGTCAGTTGCCAAGAGTTACAGGTCAGCAGTCAAAAGGTCGAGGTCAAAATGCCAGAGGTAAAGGCTTGGGGTCAAAGGGTCAAAGGCCAAGGAAAAAGTCACAAGGTCAAAGTTGAATTTTAAAAGGTCAAGTACCACGATCAAAAGGTCACAGGGTCAAAGGGGCACGGGTCAAGGTCACAAGGCCATGCTGTCAAAGGTCAAAGTCAAAAGGCCAGGGGTCACATGGTCAAAGGTCAAGGGGAAATGGTCACAGGATCAAGGTCAAAAAGTCACAGGTTCAAAGACCACAGGGTCAAGGTCAAAAGTTTATGGCTCAAGGCTTTGGCCTTGGGTGCTCGGCCGGTGCTGCCGGCGGTGTCAGCTCTGGAGCTGGCTGGATGTGCGGGCACTGGGCTTTGGTCACGGAGAGAAGCGGAGGTGCCTGTCCGAGGTAAGCACTGCGGGACAAGGCAAGGTCCAGCAGCACATAGAGTAGGAACTACCTTTGTACGCAGTTTTTGGTTGTTTTTCAGGTTGGTAATTTTCTGCTGAGGGTTTGGGGGTGGCAAGATGGTTTAATAGTGTGCAATTTTTTTCTTTTATTTTAGATGTGTTGTGTTTTCCTGGAATTCCTGACTATGAAAGATGGGACCTTGGTTTTTTCCCACCGGTTTTGCTGTAGGCTCTGTAAGTTGCCGATATTTCAATCTATGCTGATTTTCTCTCTTAATAGGACTGATGGTCACGTTTTCCAGCAGGGGTTAGGGTGAGCACCTTGTATGCATCTGTATACAGAGTTTGAGCATTTTTCAAAATAGCAGCAGCAACATAAAGCATAGTGTATTTCAGGGTCTGAGAAGGCCCATTGCCTTTCCCAGTCACCTGCAGAGCACCACATTGTCCCTAAAAACTGCACCTCGTGGCAAGCTCTTCCGAGTTTATTAGCATCAAGACTGTGCTTATTTTGTGGGCCTGTAGCCCACGTGGGTGTACCTGTCACCCCTGACTCATGCAGCCCCGCCTCCCGTGGGCGTGCCTCGTGCCCCTCCCAATTACCCACCCCATGGGCGTGCCTTAGCCCCCCTTCCCACGACCCCACCTCTCATGCGTGTGCCTTGCCTGTTTTTTGTACCCACTTTGTGGGTGCGCACACCTCACCCCCTTGTCCTCGCCCTGTGCACCTGCCTTGCACCTCCCTCAGGTGGGCATGCTTTGTCTCCCCCTTTGTCCCCACCCCATGTGCCTGCCTTGCCCCCACCTCTCCAAGTACTGCTGCTCCAGATGCACACCACCAATAATCCGCTTGCATTCCGAACTTTCCTCTGGCATCTCCTTGGGCCCCAAATCCCTGGGATTGCATCAAAATTACCCCCACGGTGTGTCAGCACCACCCCCATGCCCTTTGCCATCCTGCCCCTTGGGGGCATGTTGGTGCTGCCCCTGACCCTCTTGTGGTACCCACCCTTGTGCATGTGCTGGTCCCACCGCTGACCCGCCTCCCTTGGGTGTGCCTTGCCTGTGCCCCTGCCCCATGGGCATGTCTTGCCCCCACCCCTCCAAGTATTGCTGCTCCAAACACACACCACAAATAAACTGTCTGCACCCTGAACTTTGCTCTGGCAACTCCTCAGGCCCCAAATCCCTGGGCTTACCCCCAAAATGCCATCACCAGTGATGCCAAGGGGAAAGAGGGGGGTACTCAGCAGGGACATCCTCAAACCCCGAGGCCTCCATTGGGCTTTCCCAAGGCCAGGAGGGTGGAAAAGCGGTGTCACTTTTTACATTTTCTTCCTACATCTCCCTCTTCTGAGCTCCTTGTCCTTGGGTGTTTGTTCTTGCCTGTGGCCTCTGTTCCTGACGGGCTCCAGGTGTGGCCAGTGGGGCTAATGAGAGGGCTGGCCCTGCTATAGGCTATGAAGGGGCTGCCTGACGGAGCTGGTAAAGGGGAATTGGCTGAGGAGGGAGTGGATGTGCCTCCAGCATGGAATGGCTGGTCCCTGCAGCAAAGAAGGATCCCCCTGAGCTGTCTGTGATGGAGCAGACCACCAGCATGTGGTGCCGGGAGCTCAGTTCCTGTGTCAGTCATGCATATGAGCTACTGGCGAGCCCGGCAGTGGAGGGGTGTTGAGAGAAAAGCTTCGGGGAGGTGAAGGTCTGAGCTGGTGCCAGGAGCTGGGGTGAGTTGAGGGTTCTCCCATGTGCATCCTGGTCTATCTCTTCCACCCTGCCTGGGAAAGGGCTGCCCAGGGATGGGGAGGGCCAGCCATGGCTTTCTGTCCTGCTTCCTTTGGTGCTGGAGCCTGCCAGGCACCCTGCCACTTTTCTGAGAGTGCCAGGGCTTCTGCTCAAGTCAAGGAGGGGGTAGCAGGGCTGGAAAAAAGTGGAGCCTGGGATGGGGTGCAAAAATCAGGGAAAATGTGGCAGTCAAGACAAGCTGGAAGGGTGGAAAAGTAGTGTCACGTTTTTCTACATTTTCTTTCTAAGTCACCGTCTTTCTATCTTCCTGACCCTATGTGTTAGTTCTTGCTTTTGTTTCTTTTCCCTTACTGCTGTAGAATCTTTCTTTGTCCCTTGTCTTGTTGTCCTGCTGGTCCCTTCCATGCCTCTCTCCTGCTCCCCCTCTCTCTTATGTATTCCTCCATTTCTCCCTGGGTTTTTTGCTAAGTCTTTCATCTCTTCTTTCTCTACACCATTATCCCGCTCCCTGTCCCTCTCCTGTTCACAGCATCCCTTTTGCTGGCTGCCTGTCCCCCATCTCTTCTCTACCTTCCTCCTGCTTTTCTCTTCCTTTCTCTCCTGCTGTCCTGCTGCGTTTGGGCACCGAGTCCGGTAGCCAGCTCAGTGCCAGGGTTTGTTCTGGGCAGGAGTGAGTAAACTTTTCCTGCCTCCTCTGTGCCCCTGGATGGTATTCAAGCCCCTGGGTGCAGAGCTCGTGGCTGTGGGCAGGTGCCAGGGAGGGGGCCATGTGCTGTGGGGCTCTGGCCAGGCCCTTGTTCCTGATGGGCTCCAGCTGGGGCAGGTGTGGCCAGTGAGGCTAATGATGGGGCTGGCCCTGCTTTGGCCTATGAAGGGGGCTGCCTGGGCATGCCCAACTGCAGGAGCTGGCTGAGGAGTCAAACCAAGGGGCTTCCACAGGCAGCTGTCTCCAGATGGTCCCTGTGGCAAGGAAGGATCCCTCCCAGCCGTCCCCAACAGAGCGCACCACCAGCACATTGCACCAGGACCTTGGCGCCTCTGTTGGCTGCACACGTGAGTTGCTGAATGTCCAGGAAACCTTGTGGGAGAAGTGTGTTGAGTCACCCACTGCCTACTCCTAAGGTCAGGCAGCCAGTACTGTGGAGGAGGAAGGGGCAGAGACAGAGAGAAAAGCCTCAGGGTGGTGAAGGTCTGCCGTTGGCACATGTCCCCTCGTGCTTGTCCGGGCCCATCCCTGCCCTGGTTCTCCAGATCTCTGTCTGCCTCCTTGCCTGTCCCTGCCTCTGTCTGCCTTTCAGGCTGTCTGGTTCCACAAAGCTTTTCTGTCTTCTGCTAGCATTGCCCTGTAAAGTGTCACCTTCTACCTTTCCTTTCTATGTCTTTTCCTTTCTGGTACCCCACCAGTTCTGATTTCATTCTTCCTCATTGCTTGTGACAATGGCATTTCGAGGTCTCCCCCTCTCCGTGTCTCTGTTTAACCAGTTCCCTGTGATTGTGGGAAGGGTGGTGGTCGGGGTCTGGGTTATTTGTGTCCTGGGCTCTGCTCAGGGAGCTCATTCTGCTCTGAGGTTGCTGTGGTGTGGGTGTTCTGTTGGTGCTGCCAGCGGTGGCAGCTCGTGAGCTGGCTGGGCTGTGTGGGCATTGGGGTTTAGTCATGGAGAGAAGCGGAATGGAACCTTGTTTTTTTTCTCTAGTTTGGCTGACAGCTTTTCCCTTAATATGACTGAAGGTGAGATTATTAGGTATTAGAAGGTGCAACATGTATGCACCTGTATATGCCCCTCCCTAACCACCTGTCCATGCCTCCGTGAGAGGTTTTTGCCCATGTGAGGCTTTTCCCGTGCCTGGTCTTCTGGCCGCTGGCCGGGCAACCTAACCAAGAGGTTCCTGTTCTACAGCCTCTTCCCCGGCGGCGCTTGCCGCGCTCTCTGCTGCCACCCTGTGACCAAAACGCGGTACTTCAGCCCCGAAGACGCTTTCCGCGCTCTCTGCTACCACCCTGTGACCAAAAGCCGGTACAGCAGCCCCGGCTGCACGCTGCCGCCCTCTCCGCGGCCACCGTGTGACCAAAAAGCCGGTACTGCAGCCCTGGCGGCACGCTGCCACGCGCTCTGCTGCTACCGCCTACAGCGGGTGTGCTGCGCACTGCTCGCGCTCCCCCCGTGTGCCCTGTGCATCCCTATGGGGCCGGATGAAACACACCCGAGAGTGCTGAGGAAGCTGGCGGAGGAACTTGCCAAGCCACTGTCCATCATTTATCAGCAATCCTGGTCAACAGGAGAAGTCCCGGAAGACTGGAGGCTTACCAATGTGATGCTGTCCTAGGTTACAGTGTAAAATGTGCCAAAAGAAAAAAAAGTATTCTGTTACCATGCTAAATAAAAACTGAGATCTCGAACACCCTAGCAGCCTTCTTCCACTGGATTCCCAGAGGAGTTTTTTCCCCCACTGGAGTTCCAGAGGACAAGAGCTACCTACCTACCACTGGACCTTCGGAGGAAGACCAGACCCTTTTACAAGATCGCTGCTTCAACAGAACTACATCCATCGCTTCAGGAGGACTGCAGCCAGCATCTTATCGGACTGCTACTGCCACCCTAACAGGGTGTCAGGTTGTATTTCTGACTCTGTCAGTGTAAACCAGTGGGTTGTTTTTTTTCCCTGCCTTGTGTTATTTTTATATATATATATATATATATATAAGTAAAGAACTGTTATTCCTATTCCCCATATCTTTGCCTGAAGGCCCGTTAACTTCAAAATTATAATAATTTGGAGGGAAGGGGGTTGCATTTTCCATTTCAAGGGAGGCTCCTGCCTTCCTCTGCAGACACCTGTCTTTCAAACCAAGACAGACGCTCGTCTCCAAGAAGGGCTAGAAGGAGGATCTGGGGAACTACAGGCCCGTCAGCCTGACCTAGGTACCGAGCGAGATTATGGAGCGGTTCATCTTGGGTGTGCTCGCAAGGTAAGTGCAGGATATCCAGGGAATCAGGCCCAGCCAGCATGGGTTCATGAAAGGCAGGTCCTGTTTGACCAACCTGATCTCCTTCTATGATCAGGTGACCTGCCTAGTGGATGAGAGAAAAGCTGTGGATGTTGTCTCTCTGGACTCCAGTAAAGCATTTGATGCCGTTTCCCACAACATCCTATTGGACAAGGTGGTGGTTCATGGCTTAGACAGGTGTACTCTTCGCTGGGTTAGAAACTGGATGCATGGCCGAGCTCAGAAAGATTTGGTAAATGGAGTTAAATCCAGTTGGCGACCAGTCACAAGCGGTGTTCCCCAGGGCTCAGTATTGGGGCTGGTTTTGTTTAATACATTTATCAACGACCTGGGTGAGGGGATCGAGTGCACCCTCAGCAAGTTTGCAGATGACACAAAATTAAGTGGGACTGTTGACCTGTTTGAGGGTAGAGAGGCTCTGCAGAGGGATCTGGACAGGCTGGATGGATGGGCTGAGGACAATTGCATGAAGTTTCACAAGTCCAAGTGCCGGGTCCTGCGCTTCGGTCACAACAACCCCCAGCAGCGCTACAGGCTTTGGAAAGTGTGGCTGGAAAGCTGCCCAGCAGAAAAGGACCCAGGGGTGCTAGTTGACAGTCGGCTGAACATGAGCTGTCAGTGTGCCCGGGTGGCCGAGAAGGCCAACAGCATCCTGGCCTGTATCAGCAATGGTGTGGCCAGCAGGAGCAGGGGAGTGATCGTGCCCCTGTACTCAGCACTGGTGAGACCCCACCTTGAGTGCTGTGTGCAATTTTGGGCACCACCGTGTAGGAAAGACATTGAGGTCCTGGAGCAGGCCCAGAGAAGGGGAATGAAGCAGAGGGGTCATGAAAAAATGTCTTATGAGGGGCTCCTGAGGGAATTAGGATTGATTAGCCGAGAGAAGAGAAGGCTGAGAGGAGACCCTATTGCTCTCTACAGCTACCTCAAAGGAAGTTGTAGTGAGGCTGGCGTTGGTCTCTTCTCCCAAGTAACTAATGACAGGACAAGAGGTAATGGCCTCAAGCTGCACCAGGAGAGATTTAGATTGGATATTAGGAAGAATTTCTTGACCGAAAGAGTGGTTAGACATGGGAACAGGCTGCCCAGGGAGGTGGTGGAGTCACCATCCCTGGAGGTGTTCAAAGACTTATAGGTGTGGTGCTGAGGGACATGGTTCAGTGGTGGGCTTGGCAGTGTTAGGATAACTGTTGGACCTGATGACCTTAAAGGTCTTTTCCAACCAAAATGATTCTATCATTCTATCTTTTTCTTCCCCAAAAAAGTGAAACTATATGAGGGATCTCTTCTCTCACTGACTTTTTATAAGTTTGATTTATGACAGGAAAAAAAAAAGTTAAAATTGTGTAACTTACAAATGGACTTGTGTTGTTTAAACTGTAACTGCCAAATAGCCGCAGTGTGTGGTTTATGAGGGGTGTTTAAGCAGTTCGGTATTTATTCTAAGTGTTTAAAAAGAGAGGCCGCTGAATGTTACGGGTGTTTTTACCCATGTTTGGCCACAGTGCTCCGAAGTACTTTATTTCTGTCTGGCTTTTGATGGTGTGTTTCCCTGGCCGTTCGGTGTCGTCTCTCCTGGGTGGTGCAGCTGGCTAGACATCCCTCCTAATGGTGTAATGCACAGGAAAACCCCTAGTTGGATCGGAACGGTGTATTTTGGAGCCAGGTAATTTAATGATATCCATTCACAGCTAGGCAAGTTCAGTTAATGCAGATGGAAAATCAATTAATTTTGTAGTGTAAGCATTTTTATTGGCCGTACATAAACACCCACGTGCCTTTGTAGTATAAAGCAAATTACTGAGATTTGTTCTTTCTTTAAAGAAAGTTTTAAACTTGACTTTATTAATTTTATTTAAAGTTTTACACTTCACTCTTCAGATTTATTGACTGAGCAAACGAGACGAAAGTACTCCTGGCAGCATCAAGTGTGAGAGCTGTGGTGAGTCCTGGGCCCTGGGGGGCCCTGTCACCCCTTGTGCATCCCAGTCCACCCCCACCCCTCCTCTAGCCCTTTCCCTTTCCCATGCTGTTGTGATGGTTTTTCTTCCCTATACTTCTCTTCTATCCTGCTCCCTTTTCCTCTCTCCCTTCCTCTCTCCTGTTCTACTACTCTCTTTTCTTTTTCTCTGCACTTCTTCCTGCTCCCTCTCCTTTTTTTTCATCCTGTTTCTGCCCTGTAGCCCACTGCTGTTTTTCCCTTTTTTTGTGTCTCTTTGGCCTGATTTGCATCTGTTTCTCTTTCCACACCCCCCACACCCCCCCATTTCTCTGGCCTGTCTCCTGGCACTCTTTTCTTCTTTGCACCTGTATGTGCTGTTCCATGTCCTTGTCCTGCTCTGGTTAAGTTTTTCCCGTATTAACGTTGAGAGCCCTGGTTGTTTTAAGCTATGTAGTTTAGTCTTTGAGAACCATTTGACCTTATGCCCTGTGTTTGTAATTTACATTGCTTGTCTGTCAGAGATCAGTCAAAGAGACAGGGAACTTATCGTGTGTTTGTGCCAAGGAAGAAGAATGACCTTTGGTGATTGGAAGATATAGGTATACCACCATATGTAAACAACAGGAACTTGGAAATATGCACAAGTAAACCATGAGATCGGGGTAACGAAAAATATGTTCCAAGATCATCAACATGTAGTAATCAATTCTAGGAAAGTACTGAATACGTATTGAATATGGATGGATTAAACTGTACTTAAACTGCTTTGTGAAACCCCTCCGGTGGAGCAATCCACAGTGCTGCAATAAAGAATGCCTGTTTAATAACACTCTTGTTATTGAGTTTTCATCTTAGAATCCTTACCCGGCCGCACCTAGCCTCCCACCTCTGTGAGAAGTGTTAGAAAGCAAGGGGGTTTGGAAACTCCGATTTTTTTTTTTCAGTGCTCTGGTAGCTCTCCTTCTTTTTTCCTTGTGTCTCTATGCCCCTTTGTCTTGCTTACTGTCGCTGTGTTTTTCATTCTGTATCTCACTGTCCCATTCCTCCTTGCTGTTCATCTCTTCCTTTCTCTGACCCTTTGTGCTTCTCCCTGTTCCTGTTATTTTTACTTCACCTCTGTCCCTGTCATGCTCTGTTGCTCTCATCTCTCTATCTCAATATCCAGCTCCCTGCGCCCCTGACTCTTTCAGAGTTTCCTGCTTTCTGGCTCCCTTTCAGTCACCTGTTTTCTATGTTGCTCTGTCCTTCCTCCTGTCTTTCCTTGTCCCTCTGGCCTGCCACCTGTCACCGTCTTTTTTTGGGCCAAGTGGTGGCAGGCCAAGTGGATATTAGGAAGAAATGCTATGAGGGTGGTGGGGCACTAGAGCAGGCTGTCCAGAGAAGCTGTGGCTGCCCTCTCCCATGGAATTGTTCAAGCCCGGATTGGATGGGGCTTGGAGCAACCCGGTCTAGTGGAAGATGTCCCTGCCCATGGCAGGGGGGTTGAAACTAGATGGTCTTTAAGGTCCTTTCCAACACAAACCGTTCAATGATTCTAGTCTTAATACTGCTTTTAAGTGTTCAAATGGCTTTTAAAGGATGTGTTGTGTTTTGAGCTGCCCTGTTTACCTAGAATCCTCCTCTAGCTTGACTACTATCCTATCCCTTATTCTGAACTAATTCCTCTGCTTTCTTCTGTACTATTTTTTTAATATGCTGCAATATATTTGGGGTTTTTGTTTTCTGGATGTGTGTCTGTAAGCATCTTGTGGTGCTCAATCGATCACCCTCCAAGCCTGGGTTTGACCATTGCACAGCAGAGCCTGAGCAAGAAAAGTGGCACCATCCTCTGGCACGCTCTCTGCCCCACCATGGGGCAGCCGCCAGCCTGTGGGATAGGGGCTGGGAGGGACCTGCAGCCATCTGGGGGGGCTATCCCCCTTTATTTTTCTAGCAGAGCTCCCCTTTTATGGGGTGGAGGTTCGTACGTATGTAAATAGTGTTCTCAGAGTTAATGAGCTGCTGGTTGGGGCAGTTTCCCTCATTTTGTGACTGTTTTTTTCTGAGTGAATAAAAAGGGGCTTGTATGTGTGATGTCACTTGGGCTTCTAAGTATCACAGGGAGTGATGATGCAGCAGAGTAGTGGGTGAGTGGGGGATGAGGGGGGTTGTGGGGTTCCCCCAAAAAGGGGTGGGGGATTATAGCCAAAAACCACCTGAAAATTCATGAGGGGGGATTAAAAAAATATTAAAACATGTAAATATGGGTGTGAGGTGTTGAAATAGCGAAAAATGTCTCATATATATGTATAGAGACAATAATACTCATTTATATGTATAAAATGAAATGGAAATGAAAGCCATGTATCTACTACATGCACTAGTGCAGTTCACTGTCCTAAATCTCCCTCTTTCTTTCTTCCTGATCCTATGTGTTAGTTCTTGCTTCTGCTTCTTTTCCCTTATCACTTTAGATTTTTCCTTTGTCCCTTGTCTTGTCTCTACTTTGTTGTCCTGCTGGTCCCTTTGGCCTCTCTCTCCCCCCCCCCCCCCCCCCCTTATATATTCCTCCATCTCTCCCTGTTTTTTTTTTTTTTGCTCAATCTCTCAGCTCTCCTCTCTCTCTACTGTTGCCCCTCTTCCCGTCCCTCTCCCATCTGCAGCATCTGGTTTCCCTGCTGCCTGTCCCCCACCTCTTCTCTATCTTCCTCCTGCTTTTTCTCTTCTCTTGTCTCCTACTGTCCTGCTGCCTTTGGGCACCAAGCCTTGTAGCCGACTCGGTGCCAGGATTTGTTCTGAGCAGGAATGAGTAAATTTTTCCTGTGCCCCTGGATGGCTTTCAAGCCCCTGGGTGCAGAGCCTGTGGCTGTGGGCAGGTGCCAGGGAGGGGCCACTGTGCTTTTGCCAGGCCCTTGTTCCTAAGGGACTCCAGCTGGAGCTTGGGCAGGTGTGGCCAGTGAGGCTGACAGTAGGGCTGGCCCTGCTGTGGGCTGTGAAGGGGACTGCCTGGGCATGCCCAGCTGCAGCAACTGGCTGAGGAGGCAAACAAAGGGGCTTCCACAAGGAGCTGCCTCCAGCAAGGAGCAGCCAGTCCTGGTGTGTGGTGGGTTAACCCTGGCCAAAATGCCAGGTGCCCACTAAAGCCACTCTATCGCTGCCCCTCCTTAACTGGACAGGAGAGAGAAGAGGGAAAAAAAAAAAACCAAAAAAACCCCAGGCTCATGGGGTTGAGATAAGGACAGGGAGATTATTCAGCATTTACCATCACGGGCAAAACAGACTCAACTGAAAGGAAATGTAATTTATTATCACTTAACTCAGAGAGGAGTAATGAGAAATAAAACCAAATCTTAAAACACCTTCCCCCCACCCCTCCCTCCTTTCCCGGGCATAACTTTGATCCTGATTTTCCTCCTTCCTCCCCTCCAGTGGCACAGGGGGGAAAACAGGGGATGGGGGTTAGGGTCAGTTCATCACACTGTTGTTTTCTGCTGCTTCTTCCTCCTCAGGGGGAGGATTTCTCACTCTTTTTCCCCTGCTCTAATGTGGGGTCCCCCTCACAGGAGAAGGTCCTCTGTGACTTCTCCAGCCTGAGCCTTCCACGGGTTCAGTCCTTCATGAACTGCCTCATTGTGGGTCTCCTTCATGGTGTGCAGTCTTTCAGGAACCAACTGCTCTAGCGTGAGCCCCCCTCACGGGGTCTCTAGCAGCAAACCTGCTCCAGCGTGGACTTCTCTCTCTCCACAGGCCACAGGTCCTGCCAGGAGCCTGCTCCGGTGCAGGCTTCCCACAGGGTCACAGCTTCCTTCAGGGATCCACCTACTCTGACGTAGGGGCCCTCCATGGGGTGTAGGCAGTCTTCTCCTCCACCGCCCATGGGCTGCAGGGGGACAACCTGCTTCACCATGGTCTTCACCACACGTTGCAGGGGAATCGCTGCTCTGGCACCTGGAGCATCTCCTCACCCCTTCTTCACTGACTTTGGTGTCTGCAGGATGTTTCTTTCACATATTCTCACTCCTCTCACTCGCTGCAATTACTGCTGCACAACAACTTTTTCACTCTCTCAAATATGTTATCACAGAGGCGAAAAACACTGTTGCTGATTGGCTTGGCCTTGGACAGCGGTGGGTCCGTCTTAAAGCCAGCTGGCATTGGCTATATCCGACATAGGGGAAACTTCTAGCAACTTCGTACAGAAGCCACTCCTGTAACCCCCCTGCTACCAAAACCTTGCCACACAGACCCGTTACACTGTGGCAAGGAAAGAGCCATCCCCAACAGAGCACCTGACCGACACACGACTCCAGGACGTTGCTGCCTCCATCGGCCACACTTGAGCTGCTGCGTGTCCAGGAAACATCATGGGAGAGGTGCATTGAATCACCCACTGCCTACTCCTAAGGTCAGGCAGCTGGCACTGTGGAGGAGGAAGGGGCAGAGACAGAGAGATAAGCTTTGGGGTGGTAGAGGTCTGCCGTTGGTGCCGGGAGCCATGTGTCGCCTCACATGGGTCCCGGCCCATCCCTCTCATGGTTTTCCAGATCTCTGCTTGCCTCCTTGCCTGTCCCGGCCTCTGTCTGCCTTTCAGGCTTTCTGGTTCCCCAAAGCTTTTCTGTCTTCTGCTAGCATTGCTCTGTAAACTGTCACCTTGTACCTTTCCTTTCTGTCTCCCCACCAGCTTACTTCATTCTTCCTCATTGCTTGTGAAAATGGCATTTCCAAGTCTCCCTCTAAATTTTCTCTTTGTGTTTCCATTTATCCGGGTCCGTGTTCGTGTGGCTTATGTCTTCTGCACCTTCGTCACCTTTATTTAGTATCTTCACTTACTTAGTTTGCTGACCCTATTTCTCTCCCCTGCCGTGCTCTGTTCTTAATCCTTCCTTCAAAATTTCCTTTTTATCTGCCTATTTTAATTTGCTATTGCTTCCATTTTGTTTGTTTTATAGATAAAGGAAAGCACATAATTTTTGATAATAATCTTGCTGTTGTATTTAATGAGCTACTTCCCTACACAGCTTGATAGGGCATCTATCTTTTTTCCTACCTACACCACAGAAAAATATTTTTTTTTCTTTAGAATTCCCTATCCAGTCACATTGCTGATGCAATTAATGTAGCTGCAGTAAAAGAGCAGGAATGTATGTTTCTGGTACAGGTGGCTTTCTCCATTTGACAATTTGCACCCCATAAACTGAAGGCAGCTGAGAAAACTCCCTGCTGCTCCTCCAGTCACCTTTATGTGTTGTGGTGGTTGGCCCTGCCCCTTTCCCAGGTGATTGCGGGAAGGGTGGTGGGCGGGTCCTGGAGTATATGAGCCCCCGGGCTCTGCTCAGGGAGGTCATTCTGCTCTGGGCCTTCTCTGATGTCAGTGCTCTGCTGGGCCTTCAGGTAATGGCAGGTTTTGACCTCTCTAAAATATTTGGGCAGATATGTTTTGATGTTTAAAGAAGCAGAGAGCTCTGTCTGAGGTAAGAGCTTCAGGATTGGTCAAGGTTCAGCTGCATTTAGCTCAGAAAGAATGCTTGTATACAGCTTTTTTTTTTTTAGGTCAATAATTTTGTTTTGAGTCTTCTGGGCTGGCAAGAGGGCTTAATAGTGTGCCTTTTTTTAATTTAATCTAGGTGTATCATGCTTTTTTGGAACTCCTGACTTTATTGAAGATGGAACTATCGAGCTATACAACTATTTGTTGTATATTGTGTTAATTGTTGTTACCTTCTCTCTATAATAGGACTGATGGTGAGGTTAGCTAACAGGGGTTAGGGTGAACATCTTGTATGCATCTGTGAGATGACAAATTATGCGCTTTCTCAGAAGCACAACGGTAGTTTTCCGTCTTCTGGCATTTTAGGTGCTGCAAGCGATGATGGCTACAGCATCCGAGGCTAAAATCGGAGCAGACGAGAGGAAGGCCACGTTCCTTTTGAGCAGGAGAATGTTGTGGACAAAGTCTGTGTTGATGCTTACTGCTGGTACCAGTTCTGTGCAGATGAAGAGGAACCTGGTAACTGAGGAACATCCTGGCTGGCTGATGTGGTATTTTGTTGAGGATGGATTCAGAGCCTCGGCCCTCTGAAAGCTAAGTGGAGGGACTGATGTTTGGGAGGAGGGAACAAGGTTGGGAGCTGTAAGGAGGGGTTTCAAAATTGGCGTGGGGAGAGGGCTGTCCAGGAACCATCCCCTTTGGGCAGGTAAAGGGAGCGGGTTGCTCTTGGCACAATACTAGCTTGTGCCAGGCAGGACTCTTCCAGCCTGTAGCTGCGTAGCTTGTGTAGCGTGTCTTCTGTGTATCGGACCTTTCTCAGGTCTCGATGTCCTCATTGCTCTTTGTGCTCAAGGAGCACTTCACGTGCCTCGGGTGCCGTTCCTAGGGTCTTGCCTCACACTCTATGGCTCTGTGTCGTGCTGGATCTTTACTGTAAACTAAGACTGTGTTGCACCGTACAGCTCCTTATGGCACTGGGTGTTGCATCACACACTATGGCTATGTGTCACGCCAGGTCTTGACTGTGACATAAGACTGCGTCACGCCGTACGGCTCCATGTTGCACTGGGTCTTGCATTGCACCGTACGGCTGTGTTGCACCGGGTCTTGACTGTACTCTAAGACTGCGTTACACCGTACAGCTATGTATTGCGCTGGGTCTTGCATCACACTCTATGACTCCGTATTGCGCCGGGTCTTGACTGTTGTCTAAGACTGGGTCACACTGTACGGTTCTGGCTCTTGCATTGCACCACATGGCTTTGCGTTGCGCTGGGTCTTGACTGTGATCTAAGACTGCATTGCACCGTACGGTGCCGGGTCTCTTTTTTTTTTTTTCTTTTGCCCTGTCTGTGTGGGTCTTTTTCTTTCCCCAGTCCCTATCGCTCTGTGTGGCACTGTTAATTGTAAATGTTTGAACTGCGGAGGGTCTCGGGCTGGGGTTTTCAAAGGCAGGGCGATTTTGGAGGCCAGCGGGAACCCTGTTCCTGAGGAGAGCCGCAGACCTGTGGTGGCAGGCAGTGGGCGAAGGGCAGAGCGGAGAGGGAGGGGTGGTTTGCAGGGTAGGTGAAGTGAGAGTTGTGCATGTGTGTGGCTTTGGTTGTGTGGTAGTATGTAAGTGTTGTTAACATGTTATAGCTGGAGTCGAGGTATTTTTCTTTTCCAGGCCTTATATAAAAAAAGCAACAAACCACAACCCCAAAACAAACACACCACACAAACCCAAGATATTCTAATAAGAAAAAAAACCCAGTCAGGGGATTTTTTTTTTCCACTTGCTGTTTTTTTGGTTTTTTGTTTTGTTTTTTTTTTTTTCTTTTTAACCTAATTGGGTCCTAGTTGGTCTGCACAGAGATGATTTCTGCCAAAGTTTGGATGGTGGAAGGCAGCAGGGTACTTGGTGGGCTTTTGAAAAGCCCGGCAGGATCCCTGGCACACTCGGAGAAGTGGCATGTCCCCTGCTGGGCCTCGGGAAAGCCGGGAAAAGACACAGCACACTCGGCGATTTAGTAGGGAGCTTGGTGTGCTTTGGGAAAGTCCGGCAGAAGCCATAGTGCACTTGGGAATGGAGCAAGGGTGACGGCGGGGTTAAGGAAAGACCAACGGACGCTGTGGAGCTCTTGGTAAGTCAACAGGGAGCTCATCCTGCTCTGGGGTGGGTGCTCCACTGGTGGTGGCAGCTCCGCAGCTGGCTGGATGTGCGGGCATTGGGCTTTAGTCACAGAGAGAACCGGAGTCGTCTTTTCCAGGTAAGAGCTGTGAGAAAGGCCCAGGTTCAGCACCACATAGACTGGATAGGGGGGAAATGGGGGGAAAACAGAGATAAAAAGGAGAAGGGAGGGGGACCAGGGGCGACGGAGGCAAAGATGGGGAAACGAGGGAGAACTGGGGCAAATGAGGAGAAAGAAATGGAGAGTAGCAGTGATTATACCCTTTGCTGTTTTTTTAATTATTTCTTAGTTTTCCTTAGTGCTGATGTTATTCATATTTTCTTTCTACTTGTTGGTTTGCTGTCCCTATTTAATAATTTTTTCATTTCCCTAGTAACCATACCTTTTTTATTCTTTTTTTATGCTTACTTTTATTATTTCCTTTCTTTCCTTAGTGCTCTTTCATTTACTTTTTTTTAATCCATTTTAGTTCTCCATCATTGTGTTTAAATTTCTTGTCTTAATTCCTTTTAAAATTTTGTCTCCTTAGATCCCATTTACTGTCTTAATTTTGAGACATTTTAAAATTATTTTGTGCATTCCTCTGCTCCCTCACTATTTAGATATTCTTTCTACCTTGGCATTTTCTTTTGCTGTGGCTCTTTGTTCTTTCCTCTCTTGTTATTTTGGCTATTGTTCCATTCTTTCCTGTCCTAGTCTATTGGCTTTAAAAATTTTGTTTCTGTGTCTGCTTTTATCTAGTTTGCTGGTGGTGTGTTTAAGTTTTTTGTTTGTCCTCTACCTAGTCACTTTTTTTTTTCTCCTTTGACCCAGCTCTCTATCCTTATTTTTAATAGTTTCCAGTTTCTTGAGTACCCGGTCACTTTTTGAATTTACTTTTGACCTGCGTCTCTTTTTCAGCCTTTATTTTTTAGGTTTGCTTGTCTTGCCTCATATGGCTTTTTATGTTTTCTGTGCTTAATTTTATCCCAGCTAACATGTTTGTTTGTTATTTCCTTCCCATGTGTCCTGTAGCCTGTGCTTCTTTTATGATTTTTTTTTTCCACAAGTCTATTCATTTAGATTGTTGTCTCTGTTTTTGAATTCTTTTCCTCTCTCAATCTCTTGGCTTTAAAAAGCGTTTCTACACCTGTACAGGTAATTTAGTTTGCCGTCTCTTATTTTCAGTTCTCTGATGACCATACCGTAGCTTTTTGCATTTTCAGGTTTCCTTCTCTGTCTCCTTTTGGTAAGCTGACTATCCCTGTGTTTTAATCCTTTCTTGTCTGTTACATACCCAGTCACATTTGACTCTCTTGTCCTTTATTCAGTTTGCGCTCCCTATTTCTTTTTAAATTTTCCTTACTCTGGCTATTTAAATCTTATTTTAATGTCTCCATTTATCTAGTTCCCTTTCCCTTGTTTTAGTTTTTTCCTGTCCTGTACCATATTGCTTTAAAAATTTTATTTCTGTTATCATTTACCGAGTTTCCTGTCCTAGAAACTTTAGCCCATGGCTTTTTATGTTCCGCTTTGAATCTCCTCCTAACAAGTTTTTGAATTTGCTACCTTTTGGGAGCAATGCCAACGATATGGAAGATTGATTGAGACTAAAATAGAAGTGTGAAGTTAGTGTTCAACATGTAAGAATAAACACGATAAAAGACCAGGTGTTCCAAACAAGCCACATGGCAAAATGAATCTTGAGCATACAAAAAAGCCAAGCTGGAAAGCGCCTGGGAGGATGCGTGAGAGAGGACGTAACTGCAAACAGTCACGAGCGTGGGCGCGCCAGAGAAGAATGTTAAAACATCCCCCTTGGCTTTTTAGTTCAGGAATGAGCGCGCTCTGTATAATTGCTTGAAAGAGAGAAGCAAGAGAGCTTCCTTTGCTATTCCGCACATTCGTGCCGATTAAAGAATATACCTAGAAAAAGGCTACAAAGTCTGCATGTCCTTCATCACTGCAGATAGGTGCCCCGTGTGAGGAAAACCTCTGGGCGAGTTTGCTTTTTATAGTTATACTAAGGTTTTTGTGGCTACATTCCTTAAATAGGAACACCTGCACCCATTGAACAGGAAAACTACAGGATCATTGTAATGGGACAGATGGCTTGGCAAGAGCTAAATTACATTAAAAAGCACCGCAACAGGTATTGCGTGCTGCTGGTTACCATGTAACTAAAACCCATCTAATGTGATCGCTGCTGTTGGTAAAAAAAATTGTAATTGGTTCCCAGTAGATGGCGCACTTGATAGCGCTATGCGGGAGGGTGTAGGGGAATGCTTACAGAAACCTGAAGGGCTAGGTTTTGAGATTCCTGATGCTGTTATTGTGACACGGCAGTTTTTATACTCCATGTTGGCGCAGCTCAAACCTTTAGAGGCTATTGTTAGAAAAAGGGAAAAAAAAGAAAAAAGATAGAAACGGGGGCCAAAGGGCTAAAATATATATGATCGAGCTAAAGATGTCCCAAATAATTCTGAGACTGAAGACCCTTTTGACCCTGGGCCGCTTAGTGTAGAGGGGGAACCAGATTTATACCCTCTATTACCATTACCTCCTCAGCCATTAGAGACACCGCCCCCACCTCCCCCACCCCCCACTGAAATTTTCACTTCCACCGCTGTTACGTTCTATATTGTCTACGGTACCTGCTAATCCCTTTCTGAAGGAGTTATCCAAGATCAAGTCGGTAGCGCAGAAATGTAAAGAAGCATCTATAAAACGGGCTAATTTTACTTTTGCTTTCTGTTATAAAGAAATAAAACCGGTCCCCAAGTAATGATGGCTTGCCTTACCAGGTTTCTAAAGAGCTTAAAAAAAAAACTATTACAGAAAATGAATTACAAAATACGTTCGTCGTAGGATTAACAGAGGCAGTGCGGGTGGCATACATAATGACACCACGGGATTGGAAAATATTAACGAAAACAACATTATTTTCGGCACGCTGTGAGGTTTGGCAATTAGAATATTACGACTTAGTAATAGAGCAGGCGATGGATAATTTGAGTGCAGGAATACCAATTCATCGGGGTCTGCGTACAGGCACAGGACAACATATAACCACACAGGCACAAATAGCCCTGGATAGATGGGCTTTTGAACAAGCCCGGCTGGGTCAGTGAGGAGGAACAAGGAGAGAAGGGATGGAAAGAGTTAACAGGATTCAGGCACGTCCTGCCCTGAGCCTTGAATAAGAGTAAAGAAAGATAACAGGGAAGTAAACAGGTGCAGACCATCAGGTCCGAGAGGAGCACAAGCCTGCAGGATAGCAGCCAAGGGAGTGAGCAGTAGCGACGCGTGAACCATGCCTGTACACCAATCATAGCTTACGTAGTGGTGCGTGCGCTAATAGAGAAAAGTATATAATGATGGTGGTAAGAAACAATAAAGGTCTTCGGTTCATCCCCAATCGGAGTCCATGCCCTTCATCCGCCACAAGTCGGGACATCGTACGGGATCTTTTATGACAATAAGACGAGGTTCTCGGGAGCCCTCTGACATTTGAAGACATACTGCAGGGGGCAAAGGCAAGTAGATAATCCTGAAGCCGCTAAAGCTTTGTTATTCCAGTTGGCTTTTGAAAACGCTAACAGTGACTGTCAATCAGCGCTACTACTATTGAAAGGAAAGGCAATGGACGTAGGGGAATATATTAAAGTACGTCAAAACATCGAAACTGAGACTCACAGAGTATCGGTTCTCGCCGCCATATTATCTCAATTGCAAAGTTATCGGAACACTGTTAAATGTTTTAATTGTGGTAAACAAGGACATACAAGCCAGGAGCATCCTGAAAAGCGGCAGATGCGCAAGAGTAAAAATTTGACAAAACCCATGAAAAGATATTGCCGGACAGTATTAACACTGAAGCCGAGAAACCTCAGTCACAACCAAGTGTTATTAAGCAAGTATTCTTTATTGCGGCGCCAGGCAGCACGGGGGATAGCTCCTTCCGTACGTGCACGCTCAAGCGTTAGGATTCTTGCCTTATATTTACAGCTTTCATGTTTATTCATTACATTTCTATGAAAAGGTTGGGTTATTCTAATTATTTCCAGGAATTCGTTAACATAAGTTCCTCCCATAGTCCCACCCCAGTCCACCCAATTTACGCCCCCCCGTCAGTGGTCATTGGGGATGAAGGTCCGAGTCTTCCTCACAGTTGAACTTTTGAACTTGTCCTGTGGCGCATGCCCTGTACCATCCTGGGTCTTTTCCAAACCGCAGGACCAGCTCTTGCTAGCTGCTCTCCCTATCTCTCCTGCTTAGTCTTCTGTGTTCCTTGAGCCCCACAGTCTGATTGGAGGATTGCACCTGGTGTCCTTCACTTGGCGGATTCTGCTTCGTTCTTATCTTTAAAGTGTTTGTTAGTTAGTCCGCAATGGATATATGCATAACGATTAGCACAAATCGGCCTCCCTCCCTATCTCTAAAGGCTGGTCAGCAGCACTTTTCTAAAAGCCAGTTAGCCATTCTTTATTACACCGCAAGGCACAACGAACAGCTCAACCGTCTGTCGGACTGCGGTCGCGACCGCTCCGCAATCGACGAGACAAAATTTCCCGTCCGGTACGATATATCGTTACACCGATGACATTCTTGTCTGTGTAAAAAACCAAAGGATACTTGAAAAACATCCTGCATCATATGCCAGATGAAATAAAGTCTCATAGATTGCAAATCGCTGATTAAAAAGTACGAACTGCCACTGTGGAAATAGCCGGCGTGTATTTTATCAGAAAATGTACTAAAACTTACAAGACAAAGTAGACCTTGAATGACTTACAGAAGTTATTAGGAACCACCAATTGGTTACGCCCTCGGCCGGGTATTTCTAATCGGGAAGTGTCATTCATTTGCACCTTTGAAAAGGGATAGCAACTTTACCTCAGGATGCTGCTTACCAGCAGAAACAAAGAAAGAATTGGACCCTGTAGCACAAAAATTATCTGAGCTTCAAGCCGACAGAATTTGACCAGAATTACCCGTGGGTCCTTTCATCCTCAGAACCGAACGTCAACCCATCGGGTCAGTGGGTCAGTTGTCGGTAGACAATAAGCGAGTTTTTTTACCTAGAACAGTTGTTTTTTACCAAATGCGCTTAACAAAATCATAACCCCTTATTTAGAACTGGTCACATGGTTAATTACAAAAGGGCGTCATTGCATTCGGACGCAGACAGGATACGATCCCAAAATCCTTTATCTGCGTTTACGAGCGCAAGAATATTGCTGGCAGAAACACGACCGCCGCAGAAAGGCATTTTTCAATTTCAGAGAAACAATCGCATCGTCCAGAGGTCACATACAGGGGCCCCAGCGCCAACGACCGACAGAACCGTTCCACCGAATCGATCACGTGGGGGAGAGGGGTACGCGCACGTTCTTCTTCCGTCAGGACCGCAACGGTTTCCGGCACGATATATCAAGCCTTATCGCAAGCTGCAAAGATGTGACCCGGAATCCAGTGCCTCAGATGGAGAAGTTGAACCCAAATGAAAATAAGAGACCACGGAAATGAAAGAGAACAACAAAAGATGATCCTGTCGCCCGGGGAAAACTGAAGCAACTACAACATAGCACAAGTACAACGACAGCATCTGCGGGTGCATCGCCTACCCCAGCAAACACCTTTTTTGGCGTACTTAGCAGTCATCGCCAGGAACAGTACGGTAAGGACGTATACTTACTCTTTACGCGATACGTCATCCTACTCGAGCTTGACATTTGTATCGGGCACGTGTGTCGGACCCCTCACCGCCATTTAAACGAAATACCTGGTGGGATCCGGAAATTCCCATTTCAGATAACGATTCAAAATGGACGGAGGGAACCCGAATTCCCCCTTCAGGGCCTTTAATGGAAGGCAAGGACGGGGTACGAAGTAACGACACCCATCAGTATCATACCGAGTTATCACCCATTTGCACATCAAACGAGCCAATACCGAATTGCCTTAATACGGGAGAAAAATTTCATCTATCAACATGGGAAAATAGACAAGGAGCAACTAGCCATTTAACATTCAGCTCTGCTCCCGGAATAGCCGACGCGGTCGTCAGTCAAAATGCAACCACGATTCCCCCTGTTAACTTACCTTTATGTAAGATCCCCAGAGATATGACAAAGGATGTAACAAATCTTAATCGGACACCTCATAGCCTACCAAAAACCTGTGCTACAAAACACAACCCATTTAATATTTTGGGACCTGGGTCCCCACGGACACCTCATAACTAATTCCTCGAAGGACGTAAATTTTTTATGCACTAACTAATGAGTCGAAGCGGTCAGAAGGAGGTCTTTCAGGACCCGTGCTACAGGCTCAGTTTAAGGAGAGTTTTAGTTCATATTTTGCAAAGCTTTGCCGATCGGCCTCGCCGTTTAGACTCAGACACGTAGCACGTGGAGTCTATTCAAAAAATAATAATTAATATTCTTTACAGTTGATCAATTTTCATAATGACTCTTATTATTTGTACCTCGCATCCTTACGCTTTTGTGGCCGCATCTGAGATTAATATTTCCAAAAACAAGTCATACCTTTGAACTCACCTTACAGAACTCATATCATTTCAGTTGCATTACACACACAAAAATCTCTAAATTAAATGTATCTGCCACAATACCAATGAGACGAGAAGCCGAGATACGTCTTCTCGTAAATGCGACTCGACAACGGGTAGGGGATTCTGGCCTAAGTCGGTTAGCGAAGGCACTGAAACAACCTCCACAACGAAGAAAACTCTGTATAGGACGTGTCATCGCTTTTATAATATCCGCAATCAATATCTTAGCTACCGCAGCTATTACCGCTACAGCTTTAGCAGAGTCTGTACACACTGCACGCAAAGTAGCGGGAACATTGAGTAACATAAGCCAAGAATTAACTACGCAAGCAAATATCGATCGGCAAATATTAACGCGCTTAGACGCATCGGAAGCGGCAGCGATACGGTTAGGCGATAGGCAAAATGCAACGGCTAATCGAATGAAATTACAAATGCGACTGGGAATGTAAAGAAAAAAGTTATGCATTACTCCATTAGTATGGAACGATAGCGTATATACGTGGGATCATATTAAACAGCACATTCAAGATGCTTTTTCAACTAACATAGATGGCACGGTTCAAGATTTGACCCTCGCTTTGCAAGGACAAGTGGCAGCGCTTACAAGTTTTAGCACATAAAAGCATAACGGATGACATCTCTGATAGCATGACGCGGCCAAAGCCCCCCCGAAAAATCGGTTTACCGGATTAAATTTACAAATTTGGGCAATTGTTGGTCTCGGCCACACTTGTGTCCTTTTTATACTTGTAGCGCTCAGAATCGTCTGGGGAACCATACAAGATCCCAGAAGAACGGAAGTCGAGGTTCCTTGCCGCTCTTGCCGTGAACCCGACGTTCCAAAACAAAGAGGGGGAGATGTGGGAGCGGTGCCACACGGACGAACGACCAAGACTAAAAGAGAAGCACGAGGCTAATACTCAATACGTAAGAATAAACATAAAAGACCAGGTGTTCTCAATAACTCTCCACACAGGAGAACGAGACTTGAGCGCATGAAAAGGCCAGGCTGGAAACCCCCCCGGGATCGTGCATGAGAAAAGACATGGCTGAAAAGAGTCACGAGCGTGGGTGTGCCAGAGAAGAATATAAAACATCCTGCTTGGCTTTACAGTTCGGGCATGAGAGACCTCTATGTAATTGCTTGAAAAAGAGAAGCGAGAGAGCTTCCTTTGCTATGCCGCACGCCCGTGCCAATTAAAGAATATACCTAGAAAAAGGCTACGAAGTTGGAGTCTCCTTCATCGCCGCTCTGCTCCAATTCCGCTCCCTTTCTGTTTGTTACTCCAGTCATCTTACGTTCTCTAGTTTTGAATTCTTTGCCAGGTTTGTCGCTTTTCAATTTGTCTATGCCGGTATGCAGCTGTCTTTTTTAAAAAGAATTCTTTCTGCTTTCTTCCTCTTTTATAGTTTTCTCTCCATCTCCCTCTATCCGGTTCCCTATCGTAGTAAAATCCACAACCCCGCTGTCCACTCTCTTCTTCTCCTGGCTGCGGGCACCTCGCTCTCTCCATCCCTCTCTATCGCACCTCTCTGTCCTCCTCCTTGCCGAGCTCCGTTTCTCTCTCGACACCCTCGTGCAGTTCCCCGTCCCCGTCTCGTTCCCGGTATCCCATTTCCCAGCTCCCCGTCCCACACCTCTACCTTTCCTCTGGCCTGCCTCCTGCTTTCCTCATTCCTCTTTTCCTGCTGCCTGCAGACATCGATCCTCGTAGCGAACTCACCGCCGCGACTTCCGAAGGGCACGAAGGCGCAAACCGTCACCGCCTTGTTTGCAATCCCGGATGCGTTTCCGGCCGCCGGGCCGCAGAGGAGGGGGCGATGTGCCGTGGGCCCAGGGTGTTCTGTTCCCTACGGGCTCTAGCCGGGGTCCATCCCCGCCGCAGTTCTCTAGATCTCTGCCTGCCTCCTTGCCTGTCCTTGCCTTCCTCTCTTTTTCAGGCTGTCTGTTTCCCCAAAGCTTTTTCCTCTTCTGTTAACATTGCCCTGTCAACTGTCACCTTCTACCTTTTCTTTCTATGCCTTTCCTTTTCTATCTGCCCACCGGCTCTTATTTCATTCTTCCTTGTTGATTGTGAAAACAGCATTTCTAGGTCTCTCTCTAAATTTTCTTTTCGTGTCTCTATTTATCCAAGTCCCTGCTGTTTTTTTTTTGTCTTCCTGCCTATGCTCATCTTCATCACCTTTTACGTTTTGTTTCAATATCTTCATTCATGTAGTTTGCTGACCCTATTTCCCTCCTTCCTTTTTAACATTTCCTTCTTATCGACCTATTTTGGTTTCCCTTTGTTACCATTATGGAATTTTTTAAACTGGTAAAGTAAAAGGACATAATTTTTGATAATAATAATATTGCTGTTATAATCAACGAGTGACTTCTCTCCATAGCTTAGTAAGGCATCTATGTTTTTCTACCTACACCCCAGAAAAATGAAGTTGAATTCCCTACCTGGTCACGTTGCTGATGTAATGGATATAGCCACAGTAAAAGAGCTGGAATAGTAACTTCTAGTCCAGGTGGCTTTCTCTATTCAGTGCTTTGTGTCCTGTAAACTGAAAGCAGATGAGAAAAGTCCCTGCTGCTCCTCTGGGTGCCTTTATGTGTTATGGTGGTAGACCCTGCCTCTTTCCCAGGGGATTGTGGGAAGGGTGGTGGGCGGGTCCTGGAGTATATGAGCCTCGGGCTCTGTTCAGGGAGCTCATTCTGCTCTGGGGCTTCTTTGGTGTCAGTGTTCTGCCGAGCCTTCGGTTATTAGCAGTTTTTGAACAGCCTAAGCTATTTTTGGCAGATATGCCTTGACGCTTAAAGAAACAGAGGGCTCTCTTTGAGGTAGGAGTTTCTGGAGTGGTTGAAGTTCAGCTGCATTTATCTTACAAAGTATGCTTATATACAAATTTTCTTTTTTTAGGTCAAAAATTTTGTTCTGGGCTGGTAAAAGTAGCATGCTTTTTCTTTTAATCTATGTCTATTGTGTTTGTTCGGAACTCCTAGCTATTGAAATGGAACTAGTTTTAGTGTATACCGAGTTAATTGTTACTATTTCTCTAAATAGGACCAATGGTGAGGTTAACTAGCAGGGGCTAGGGCAAATATCTGGCACGCAGTCACAAGATCGTGAATTACCTGATTTCTCACAAGAGCAACAGCAATCTTTTGTCTTTCGGTATTTTAGGTGCCGCAAGCAACGATGTCTCTGGCATCCAACGCTGGAATTGCTGCAGGTGAGCAGAAGGCCACATTCTATTTGAGTAGGAGGGTGTAGTAGAAGAGGTCTGTATCGATGCTTGCTGCTGGTACTGGTTCTGTGCAGATGAAGATGAGCCTGGCAGCTGCAGGAACATCCTGGCTAGCCGATGCGGTATTTTGTTGAGGATGGATTCAGAGCCTCGGCCGTCTGAAAGCTAAGTGGAGCGATGGGTGTTTGGGAGGGTGTTCTGGGAGGTGGGGACAAGGTTGGGAGTTGTAGGGAGGGGTTTTAAAAATAGCGTAGTGGGGAGAGGGCTGTCCAGGAATAGGTCTCCGGAGCAGCACGGGCAGGGTAGTTCTAACCTGTCTCTGTGGTGTTATGTAGTCTGTCTAGTCTGTTCACTGTGTATTGCAGATTTCTCGGGTCTCCATGTTCTCGTTCCATTTTGCGCTCGAAGAGCAAGCCAGACATCTCGGGCGCCATCCCTGTGGTCTCGAATACCTGTACCGGCTGGCGTAGCGCCGGTCAGGCGTTTTGTTGTCTTGCGTGATGAACTTGAAGCGTGGATCGGTCTTGCATCCCGAAAGTTCCGGGCGTTTACTCATTTGCGGCGTCCCTCCGGGCCGCGTCGGCGGCTCTGCTCGCTAGCTGTCCGTTTTCACGGACTGAGACTTCTTCCTTGTATCCCTATGTTCATAAGTCTTGAAGCCAGCCTTCTTGCCCATCAGTCATCTCAGTTTTGACCATAACTTCTTGAAACAGGCCATTACATTCAAGCTTTTTTTGTGGGGCTGCCGTAGAACCTCCTCGCCTTGCGTTGCGTCTCCGTAGGTCTTCTTGCCCGACAGTTTGTCTCGTTCGGGAGTCATCCTTCTCGCCGGGAGTTTTCTCTCCTCTTTGAGTCGCCTTGTTCACAGTGTTCTGTGTAGCGCTGCTCACTGGGTGTGTGCGTGTGGCATGGAGCTGCTCTGCCCGGGGCTGTAGGGTCAGGGGTAGGTGGTATAGCGATAAGCATTTCTGGTTAATGTGTTGAGGATATGCCTAGACCATTTAGGCAACGGTTGTACAGTCTTCTCGGGTTGAGTAGCCATTGGCAGGCTGTGCGGCCAGTTGTTTTGGGAGTGTTTCATGGAGAGGATGGGAGCCTTCTGGGAGGGGCTGTTCAGCAGTAGTGAAGCAGAGTGCATCTCACAGGTGTTAAGGCCTCTAGGCGGTATTCTGAAACGGAGACAAGAGCTCTGGAATTGTAAAGCTATCGATCAGCACCTGGGTGGCTCTTGTTACTATTTTTTTTTCAGATGCAGAGGGACAAGGTGTGCTTTGAAGAGCGACAGAGGAGGCGAGCGAAGCACTATAAGAAGGTGAGACGGTGCATGGTTTGGGAGGGAAGTTGTGACCAGTGGCTGTTTGACTACATTATCTTTTGGTCATTTTTTGTATTTTAAAGGCACGATACGATGAGCAAAGCGGGATACAGGCACCAGTCGTGACTCGGGCAAGGTGTTGTATTGCCGGTGAAGTTTTAAGCATCCCTTGTTTGTTTTACAGGTGGTACCTGAGTCTCAATGCAGCTATCTGAAATGACAGAAACAGGACCGGGGAGCGGGTAAGGTAAAGCAGAAGGAGCTAGGTATTGCTGTGGGCACGAGTTGGTCTCTGGCAGTATCTCAGCAGATGTCTTTTGCCTTGCGTTTGGCAGGTGCCCCACACAGGCTCGGAGGAACGAAGCCTCACGCTGACGAGCCGTCCGAGAAGGTGAGGTGTTAGCGTGCCGGGTCAGCGTCTAAGAGCCAAGTATTCCATGGCCACTTGGTTAAGCGCTTACCTTTGTTTTTGCAGGTGCCGTGCAGGCTGCCTTTGGAGTCGGACGAGCATTTGAGGTGAGCTGGGGATTAGCGAGGAGGATCCTGGGGCCGGTGACCTCTCACAAGCAGAACAGTAATTTTGTTTCTTGGTATCTCAGGTGGGGTGAGCGATGATGGCTGTAGCCCATCGCTTTGGAACTGATGAGGAGCAGATGAGGAGTAGGATGACATGGCCCTTCTGGGGCTGTGTGTGTGTTGTGGCAGAAGCTGGCATTGACCGGTGCGTTGCTGTCTACCAACACTGTTTTCTTGTTCAGATTTTGTAGACGGTGAAGAGGAGTTTGGAGACAGTGGGAGCATCCCATTTGGCCGACGTGTTTCTTTTGCTGAGGGTGAATTTGTCCCCCCGGCCCCCTGCAAGCTAAGTTGTGGAACAGGTGTTGGAGGGAGGGGGGTGGGACTGGGGGAAGATAACTTTGGGAATTTCAGGGAGGGCATTTTAAAGTTAGCTTAGGGGAGAGGGATATCCAGGGTCAGTTCTCCTCGGGCGGGTAAAGGAGCGGGTTACTTTTTGGCACCAGTGTAGCACGGGCAGGGCAGTTCCAGCCTGTCTCTGTGGTGTTATGTAGTCTGTCTAGTCTGTTTACTGTGTCTTGGAGATTTCTTGGGTCTCGATGTCCTCATTCCTCTTTGCGCTCGAGAGCAAGGCAGACATCTCGGGCGCCATTCCTGTGGTATTGAATGCCTGTACTGGTTGGCGTAGTGCCAGTCGGGCGTTTCTTTGTCTTGCATGCCAAGCTTCAAGCGTGGATCCATCTTGCATCTCGGAAGTTCCCAGGCAGTCCTCATTCGCGGCGTCACTCTGGGATGCGATGGTGTCTCTACTCACTAGCTATCCGTTTCCACGGACTGAGTCTTCTTCCCTGCATCCGTACAGTCATAGGTTTTGAGACCAGGCTTCTTGCGCATTAGTCATCTTGGTTTTGACCGTACCTTCTCATAACAGGCCATTACTTTCGAGGCTTTTTTGTGGGGCTGCCATATATCCACTCGGCCTTGCGTTGCGGCTCTGTCGGTCTTTTGGCCCGACACCTTGTGTGGTTCGGGTGTCATCCTTCTCGCCGGGAGTTTTCTCTCCTCTTTGAGTCGCCTTGTTTGCAGTGTTCTGTGTAGCATTGCTCACTGAGTGTGTGCGTGTGGCTTGGAGCTGCTCTGCCCGGGGCTGTAGAGTCAGGGGTAGGTGGTATAGCGATAAGCATTTCTGGTTAATGTGTTGAAGATACGCCTAGACCATTCAGGCAACGGTTGTACAGTCTTCTCTGGTTGAGTAGCTGTTGGCAGGGTATGCGGCCAGTCATTTTGGGAGTGTTTCATGGAGAGGCTGGGAGACTTTTGGGAGGGGCTGTTCAGCAGTAGTGAAGCAGAGTGCATCTCACAGGTGTAAAGGATTGTGTCTGTGGGCCGCGAAGCTCGGTGTGTTGTTTTGAATGGCAGGCTCCCCTTGACCTCTGGGCGGTACTCCGCAATGGAGGCGAGAGCTCTGGAATTGTGAAGCTATTGATCAGCCTCTGAGTGACTCATGTAACAAGATTTGTTTGGTTTTTTTTTTTTTTTCAGAAGCAGAGGGACAAGATGCGCTTTGGAGAGCAACAGAGGAGGTGAGCGGAGCTCTGTAAGAAGGTCAGTGCAGGGTGTTGGACGGAAGTTGCGACTGATGGCTACATGACTACATCATGGCTTGGTGGTTTTTTTTTTTCTGATTTGAAGGTGCCCAGTGATGCGCAAAGCGGGATGGTGCTGCCGGTGCTGACTCTGGCAAGGTGAGCCATGGCTAGCGGGCTGAAGTAGCGGTTATTTTTCAGTTGTCGTATTGTCAATGAAGATTTAAGCATGCCTTCTTGTTTGTGTTTTACAGGTGGTACGCAAGCCTCGTTGCAGCAGCCTAAAATGACAGAGGCTGGACAGGGGAGCAGGCAAGGTGTAGGAGGCGGGATGTACGCATCGCTGCAGGCAGGCATTGGTTTTGGGCTCTAACTCAACATGTGTCTTCTGCTTTGTTTTTCACAGGTGCCACACAGGGGCTGGGAGTGACGAAGCCTCATGTTGATGAGCAATTGGAGAAGGTGAGGCTGTTGTGGGCTGCCTCGGTGGCTGTGAGCCAAGTGTTACATGGCAGCTTATTTAAGCACTTACCTTTTCTTTTGCAGGTGAAGTGCAGGCTGCTTCTGGAATAGGATGAAAGTTTGAGGTGAGCCGGGGGGAGGAGGATCACGGAGCCGGTGACTTCTCACAAGCGCACCAGTGATTTTTGTTTCTTGGTATCTCAGGTGCGGCGAGCGCTGAGGGCCACAGCACCCAAGTCTGGAACCGGTGCAGGGCAGGTGAGGAGTGGAACGCCTCGGCCCTTCTTGGGGGTGGTTGGGTGCGTGTGTTGTGGCAGAGGTTGGAACTGAGCGGTGCGGTGCTGTCTGCCAGCAATATTTAGTTATTTTCTTTGGATTTTCCAGACAACAAGGAGGAGTTTGGAGACAGTGGGAGCATCCCGTTTGGCCGACGTGTTTCTTTTGCTGAGGATGGATTTGCGCCCCCGGCCCTCTGCAAGCTAAGTTTTGGGACGTGCGTTTGGAGGGAGGGGGTAGGGACTAGGGGGAGATAACTTTGGGAACGTCGGGGAGGGAATTTTAAATTTAGCTTAGGGGAGAGGGATATCCAGGGTCAGTTCTCCTTGAGCGGATAAAGGAGTGGGTTACTTTTTGGCACGAGAGTAGCACGGGCAGGGCAGTTCCAGCCTGTCTCTGTGGTATGTAGTCTATCTAGTGTGTTTACTGTGTCTTGCGGATTTCTGAGGTCTCGATGTCCTCATTCCTCTTGGCACTCGAAAGGAAGCCAGATGTCTCAGGCGCCATCCCTGCAGTCTCGAACGCCCGTACTGGTTGGCGTAGTGCCAGTGGGGCGTTTCTTCTTTCTGCATGAGGAGCTTAAAGCGTGGATTGGTCTCGCATCTTGCAAGTTCTGGCCATTACTCGTTAGTGGCGTCACTCCGTGCTGTGTCAACAGCTCTGCTTGCTAGCTGTCCGCTTTCAGGGACTGAGACTTCTTCCCCACATCCTTATGTTCATAGGTCTTGAGGCCAGCCTTCTTGCGCGTTAGTCATCTTGGTTTTGACCATAACTTCTTGAAACGGGCCGTTACGTTCGAGGTTTTTTTTTTTTGTGGGGCTGCCCTATAGAACCTCTTCGCTTTGTGTTGCGGCTCTGTACGTCTTTTAGCCTGACACCTTGTGTCGTTCGGGTGTCATCCTTCTCGCTGAGAGTTTTCTCTCCTTTTTGAGTCACCTTGTTTGCACAGTTATGTGTAGCGTTGCTCTCTGAGTGTGTATGTGTGGCTTGGAGCTGCTCTGCCCGGGGCTGTAGAGTCAGGGGTAGGTGGTATAGCAATAAGCATCTCTGGTTAATGTCTCGATGATATGCATAGACCATTTAGGCAATGGTTTTCCAGTCATCTCTGGTCGAGTAGCCATTGGGAGGCTGTGCAGCCAGTTGTTTTGGGAGTGTTTCATGGAGAGGCTGGGAGCCTTCTGGGAGGAGCTGTTCAGCAGTAGTGAAGCAGAATGAATCTCAACGGTCTTAAGGGATGTTTGTTTGAGCTGCAAAGCTCGGTGTGTTGTTTTGAATTTCAGGCTGCCCTTGGCCTCTAGGTTGTACTGTGAAATGGGGACGACATCTCTGGAATTGTGAAGCTACTTAAACAAGTCACCCAGGTGCTGATAATTTTTTTTTTCAGATGCAGAAGGACAAGATGTGCTTTGAAGAGCAATAGAGGAGGCGGGTGGAGCCCTGTAAGAAGGTGAGACGGTGCAGGGTGTCGGAGGGAAGTTGTGACCGGTGGCTACATGTCTACATCATGGCTTGTTTTCTTTTTTTTTATTTGAAGGGTCGCAGCGATGTGCAAAGTGGGATGTTGGTGCCGGTGCTGACTCTGGCAAGGCGAGCCATGGCTAGCGGGCTGAAGTAGCAGTTATTTTTTCAGTTGTCGTATTGTCGGTGAAGTTTTAAGCATCCCTTCTTTTTTGTGTTTTACAGGTGGTACCTGAGCCTCATTGCGGCAGCCCAAGATGACAGAGGCCGCACTGGGCAGCGGGCAAGGTAAAGAAGTGGGGCGTAGACATAGGTGCAAGCAGTCTTTGGTTTTGGACAGTATCTCAGCACGCGTTTTTTTTGCCTGGTTCTTTGCAAGTACCACACACAGACTTGGAGGAAAAAAGCTGCACGCTGATGAGACATCCGAAAAGGTGAAGCTGTTGAATGTTGGGTCAGTGGCTAAGAGCCAAGTATTAAATGGCAGCTTGGTTAAGCGCTTACCTTTTTGTTTCGCAGGTGACATGCAGGCTACTTCTGGAATAGGATGAAAGTTTGAGGTGAGCTGGGTATTAGCGAGGAGGATCATGGAGCCAGTGACTTCTCACAAGCATAATAGTAACTTTGTTTCTTGGTATCTCAGGTGTGGTGAGCGATGATGGCTGCAGCGCCCAGCTTTTGAACCGGTGCAGGGCAGGTGAGGAGTGGAACGGCACGGCCCTTCTTGGGGGTGGGGGTGGTTTGGTGGGGGTGGGGATGTTGCGGCAGAGGTTGGAATTGAGCGGTGCGGTGCTGTCTGCCAGTAATAATTTGGTTTTTGGAGACCATGGGAGCGTCCCGTTTGGCCATCATGATTCTTTTGCTGAGGATGGATTTGCACCCCCGGCCCTCTGTAAAGTAAGTTTTGGGATGTGTGTTTGAAGGGAGGGGGGCGGGATTGAGGGGGAGAGAAATTTGGGAATTTTGGGGAGGGGATTTTAAATTTAGCTTAGGAGAGAGGGCTGTCCAGAGTCAGTCCTCCTTGGGCAGATAAAGGAGCGGGTTACTTTTTGGCACCGGAGTAGCACGGGCAGGGCAGTTCCAGCCTGTCTCTGTGTTGTTCTATAGTTTGTCTAGTCCGTTCAGTGTCTTACAGATTTCTGAGGTCTCAATGTCGTCGTTCCTCTTTGCGCTCGAGAGCAAGCCAGACATCTCAGGCGCCATCCTTGTGGTCTCGAATGCCTGTACTGGTTGGCATAGTGCCACGCGGGCATTTCTTTTTTTCTTTGCGTGACGAGCTTCTAGCGTGGATCGGTCTTGCATCTCGGAAGTTTCCGGGCCGTCCTCATTTGTGGTGTGGTTCTGGGCTGCACCAGCAGCTCTGCTTGCTAGCTGTCCATTTCCATATACTGAGAATTCTTCCCTGCATCCTTGCGTTCATAGGTCTTGAAGGCAGGCTTCCTGCGCATCAGTCATCTCGGTTTTGACCGTAACTTCTCAGAACGGGCCATTAGGTTCGTGCCATTTTTTTTTTCTGAGCCTGCCATAGAACCCCTCGCCTTGCATTACGGCTCTGTATGTCATGTTGTCCGACAGCGCAACTCAATCGGGAGTCATCCTTCTTGCTGAGAGTTTTCCCTCCTCTTTGAGTCGCCTTGTTTGCCCAAACTCTCTTGGTTGCAGAGTTGTGTAGCGTTGCTCTTTGAGTGTGTGTGTGTGTGTGGCTTGGAGCTGCTCTGCCCAGGGCTGTAGAGTCAGGGGTAGGTGTTATAGCGATAAGCATCTCTGGTTAATGTCTTGATGATATGCATAGACTGTTTAGGCAACGTTTGTACAGTCATCTCTGGTTGAGTAGCTGTTGGCAGGCTGTGCGGCCAGTCATTTTGGGAGTGTTTCATGGAGAGGCTGGGATCCTTCTGGGCAGGGGCTGTTGAGCGGGAGTGAAGCAGATCGCATCTCAAAGGTGTAAAGGACTGTGTCTGCGGGCCGCGAAGCTCTGTGTGTTGTTTTGAATGGCAGGCTGCCCTTTGCCTCTAGGTGCTACTCCGCAATGGAGGTGAGAGCTCTGGAATTGTGAAGCTATCGATCAGCACCTGGGTGTCCCATGTAACAAGTTTTGGTTGGGGTTTTTGTTTTCTCAGATGCAGAGGGACAATATGCGCTTCGAAGAGCAACAGAGGAGGTGAGCAGACCATAGTGAGGGGCTGAGCAGAGCCTTGTAAGAAGGTGAGTCAGTGCAGGGTGTCGGAGAGAAGATGTGACCGGTGGCGATGTGACTACATCATGGGTTGTGTGGGGTTTTTTTCTGATTTGAAGATGCCCAGTGATGCGCAAAGCGGGATGGTGCTGCCGGTGCTGACTCTGGCAAGGTGAGCCATGGCTAGTGGGCTGAAGTAGCGGTTATTTTTCAGTTGTCGTATTGCCAATGAAGTTTTAAGCATCTCTTCTTATTTGTGTTTTACAGGTGGTACGCAAGCCTCATTGCAGCAGCCTAAAATGACAGAGGCTGGACAGGGGAGCAGGCAAGGTGTAGGAGGCGGGATGTACGCATCGCTGCGGGCAGGCATTGGTTTTGGGCAGTAACTCAAACTGTGTCTTCCGCTTTGTTTTTCACAGGTGCCACACAGGGGCTGGTAGTGACGAAGCCTCCTGTTGATGAGCAATTGGAGAAGGTGAGGCTGTTGTGGGCTGCCTCGGTGGCTGTGAGCCAAGTGTTACATGGCAGCTTATTTAAGCACTTACCTTTTCTTTTGCAGGTGAAGTGCAGGCTGCTTCTGGAATAGGATGAAAGTTTGAGGTGAGCCGGGGGGAGGAGGATCACGGAGCCGGTGACTTCTCACAAGCGCAACAGCGATTTTTGTTTCTTGGTATCTCAGGTGCGGCGAGCGCTGAGGGCCACAGCACCCAAGTCTGGAACCGGTGCAGGGCAGGTGAGGAGTGGAACGCCTCGGCCCTTCTTGGGGGTGGTTGGGTGCGTGTGTTGTGGCAGAGGTTGGAACTGAGCGGTGCGGTGCTGTCTGCCAGCAATATTTAGTTGTTTTCTTTGGATTTTCCAGACAACAAGGAGGAGTTTAGAGACAGTGGGAGCATCCCGTGTGGCCGACGCGTTTCTCTTGCTGAGGATGGATTTGCGCCCCCGGCCCTCTGCAAGCTAAGTTTTGGGATGTGTATTTGAAGGGAGGGGGGTGGGACTGAGGGGGAGATAAATTTGGGAATATTGGGGAGGGGATTTTAAAGTTAGCTTAGGGGAGAGGGCTGTCCAGAGTCAGTTCTGCTTGGCCAGGCAAAGGAACGAGTCCAACCGTGATCTAAGATTGTGTAGCATTCTATGGCTCTGTATCACGCTGTCTTGACTGTGATTCAAGACTGCGTCGCAATGTTTGGTTCTGTATTGCGTTGAGTCTTGGGTCGCCCTCTATGGCTCTGCATTGCGCCGGTTCTCGACTGTGATGTGAGACTGCGTCGCCCTCTATGGCTCCGCATTGCGCCGGTTCTCGACTGTGATGTGAGACTGCGTCGCACTCTATGGCTCCGCGTTGCCCTGGGTCTCAAGCGTGGTGTGAGACTGCGTCACACCATACGGCTCAGCATTATGCTGGGTCTTGTGTTGCACCGTACAGCTTCATATTGTGCTGGGTCTCGACTGTGATGTAAGACTGCGTAGTATTCTGTGGCTCTGTATTGCCCTGCGTCTTGACTGTGATTCAAGACTGCTCGCACTGTTTGACTCCTTATTGCGTTGGGTCTTGCGTCGCACTGTTGCTCTGTATTGCTCTGGGTCTGGAGTGTGATGCCAGACTGCATCACACCGTATAGCTCTGTATTGCGCTGGGTCTTGCGTCACACTGTATGGGTCTGTATTATGCTTGGTCTCAACTGTGATCTATGACTGCCTAGTATTCTATAGCTCTGTATTGCGCTGGGTCTTGCGTCGCACTGTATGGGTCTGTATTATGCTTGGTCTCAACTGTGATCTATGACTGCCTAGTATTCTATAGCTCTGTATTGCGCTGGGTCTTGCGTCGCACTGTATGGGTCTGTATTATGCTTGGTCTCAACTGTGATCTATGACTGCCTAGTATTCTATAGCTCTGTATTGCGCTGGGTCTTGCGTCGCACTGTATGGGTTTGTATTATGCTTGGTCTCAACTGTGATCTATGACTGCCTAGTATTCTATGGCTCTGTATTGCATTGGGTCTTGCGTCACACTGTATGGCTCTGCATTGCCCCGGGTCTGGAGCGTGAAGTGAGACTGTGTCACACGATATGGCTCTGCATTGCCCCGGGTCTCAAGCGTGAAGTGAGACTGTGTCACACGATATGGCTCTGCATTGCCCCGGGTCTCGAGCGTGATGTGACGTTTTCCTGTGCTTCCCATTATGAAGGCTGACATTTTGGCCTCGAGTGGAGCGGTGATGCTGTTTGGAGGATCCTAGTGACTCAATTTGTGGGCTGCTTCTGGAATTGGGGGAAATATGCTATTCTAGAAGGTCACTGGTGAAGCAGAGATGTTTGGAGGAGGGGAGCAATGAATGGGAGTTGAATGAATGAATGAATGAATGGGAGTTGAATGGATGGATGGATGAATGAATGGGAGTTGAATGGATGGATGGATGAATGAATGGGAGTTGAATGGATGGATGGATGAATGAATGGGAGTTGGATGGATGGACGAATGAATGGGAGTTGGATGGATGGACGAATGAATGGGAGTTGGATGGATGGACGAATGAATGGGAGTTGGATGGATGGACGAATGAATGGGAGTTGGATGGATGGACGAATGAATGGGAGTTGGATGGACGGACGGATGGATGGGAGTTGAATGGACGGACGGATGGATGGGAGTTGAATGGACGGACGGATGGATGGGAGTTGAATGGACGGACGGATGGATGGGAGTTGGATGGATGGACGGACGGATGGATGGGAGTTGAACGGATGGATGGACGGACGGATGGATGGGAGTTGAACGGATGACTGACTGGGAGTCGACCGACTGACTGACTGACTGGGAGTCGACCGACTGACTGACTGACTGACTGGGAGTTGGATGGATGGATGAGTGGGAGTTATTGTGTGTAAACTTATGGGTGTGTGAATGTGGTTTGTTTGTTTGTTTTTATTTCAGGTAGGATATAATGTTGACAGTAAGGTATTGATTTGAGAGTACCGCAACGTAAAAAACCAAACCAGCTGGGGGTTTTTTGTTTTGTTTTGTTTTTCTTTCCCTGGCTGGGTGTGGGTTTAATTTTTTTTTTTTCCCCAGGTCCTCATTGCTCTGTGGGGTGCCTTCAATTGCCAAAGTTTGGGCGGCGAGGGGTCTAGGGCCAGGGTTTTCACACAAAAGGCCATTTTGTAGTCTCCCGGCAACGCCATTCTCAGTGAGCCGCAGAGACGGGATGATGGCCCATGGTGCTGGGCGAAGGGATTAGCAGAGAGGGGAGGGTTGGTTTGTCGGGTAGGTGAGTGAGTGTTGTGATTGTGCATGGCTTTGTATTGTTGTGTGTTAGTATGTAATAGGTGTTAGCGTGTTGCATATGGAGTTGAGATTTTTTCTTTTCCAGGCATTGTATTAAAAAAAAAAAATCAACCAACCACAACTTGGAATAAAAAAAACCCCAGTCGGGGGATTTTTTTTTTTTCCCCCGGCTGGGTTTTTTTTTCCCCCGGTCCCGGTCGGTCCGCACGGCGACAATCATCGCCAAAGTTTGGGCGGCGGAGGGCCTAGGGCCGGGGTTTTCGCAGGCAGGGCGATTTTGGAGGCCCCCGGGAACCCCGTTCCCGAGGAGAGCCACGGAGACGGGGCGGCGGGCAGCAGAGAGAGGGAGGGTTGGTTTGTTGGGTAGGTGAGCGAGTGTTGTGCCTGTGTGTGGGTTTGTATGGTTGTGTGTTAGTATGTAATAGTTGTTAGTGTGCTGCATATGGAGTTGAGATTATTTTTTTTTCTTTTCCAGGCATTATTTTTTTTTTTTAAATATTAACCAACCACAACTTAGAATAAAAAAAACCCCAGTCGGGGGATTTTTTTTTTTTTCCCCCGGCTGGGTTTTTTTTTCCCCCGGTCCCGGTCGGTCCGCACGGCGACAATCATCGCCAAAGTTTGGGTGGCGGAGGGCCTAGGGCCGGGGTTTTCGCAGGCAGGGCGATTTTGGAGGCCCCCGGGAACCCCGTTCCCGAGGAGAGCCACGGAGATGGGGTGGCGGGCAGCAGAGAGATGGAGGGTTGGTTTGTTGGGTAGGTGAGCGAGTGTTGTGCCTGTGTGTGGGTTTATATGGTTGTGTGTTAGTATGTAATAGTTGTTAGTGTGCTGCATATGGAGTTGAGATTTTTTTTTGTTTTCCAGGCATTAATATTTTTTTTTTTAAATATTAACCAACCACAACTTAGAATAAAAAAAACCCCAGTCGGGGGATTTTTTTTTTTTTCCCCCGGCTGGGTTTTTTTTTCCCCTGGTCCCGGTCTGTCCGCACGGCGACAATCATCGCCAAAGTTTGGGCGGCGGAGGGCCTAGGGCCGGGGTTTTCGCAGGCAGGGCGATTTTGGAGGCCCCCGGGAACGCTGTTCCTGAGGAGAGCCGGTCTGGAATGTGGCTATTTCTCTGTTATTGTAAGGTGCTATGTTTAGATGAGTGTCTAAGGAAGGCAATTGAGGATCCTGCAATAAAAAGGTACAGTGAGAGGGGCTAGATAGTCTTTTTTGAGGAAGGCAGGGTTGTGAAGCGGGCCTCTCTGTATTTTAAATGGCTATGCTTTTAACTGTGGCTGTGTGTTTTTTGCTGTAATGGTATTGTTAAAAATTGTTTGTTTGCATGCAGGTGCCAAAGGCCAGGTCCCGTCAGGAGGAGCAGAGCCAGCCGGCTCTTTGCCCGGGCATCGTAGTTTTTGGAGAAGTAGTCACTCTAAAAAGGAAAAGGGACGGACGCCAAGCGAGGGATGCGAGCCCCGTGTACGTGAGAGCGTCCGATGGGAAAGATGGTGGGTACAGTTTGTACTCAGTGTTGTAAAGCTGTGCCCTTGAGTGTGTAAACTGTAAGCTTGGTGCTCTGTCATTGAAATCTGTGCTGTTTGTGCTGTGTGGTTTAAATCTGTAAGCTCTGTGTCTTCAGCATGCTCTGGGCATGACTTAGTTGCCTACACTTTGTACCTGCTGTAGGCTCTGGGCCTGAGCTATGTACATGTTGTAGCTGTTGTAGGCTGTGCGCCTGAGCTCTGTACACTTTGTGCCTGAGCTCTGTACACTTTGTGCCTGAGCTCTGTACACTTTGCGCCTGAGCTCTGTACACTTTGCACCTGAGCTCTGTACACTTTGCGCCTGAGCTCTGTACACTTTGTGCCTGCTGTAGGCTCTGCGCCTGAGTTATGTATGTGTTGTAGCTGTTGTGAGCTCAGTACTTTGCAGAGCTACAGTCATTGAGTTCAAGTTTGACTGAAATAAAGAAAATAAGCAGCAAAGGAATAAAGTTTAATAAAGAGTTTTTACTCCTTGGTGTTTGTCTTTTTCTTGTGTGTCTCTTTTTCTTTTTTTGTAAACTGGTGCAGCAGCAGGGCTTGGCTTGCTCTGGGGCGTAGTTGTTACAAGTTTTAAAGAAAATTAATAATTTATTAAGGAGCGACTACGCCCCAGGAGCAAGCCAAGCCCTGCTGCTGCATGCATTTCTTATTATTTTTATTCTTTTTATTTACTATCCCATACCTCATTAAATATTCCCCACCTGACACATAGAGGACCTAGACAATTAATTACATAAACAAACCAATTAATTATGCAAACGAGATGCAAATTTTTCTTCCACCACCCAGATAACAAAACACCCCCACCCAACAATTACCACCCAAGCACACCTACACAACCCCAATCAACATAACAGGTGGAAACAACAGGATCACAACTACAACTGCACGTCACAATTTACAGCTCAGCAACTCAACTCATTACAGTCAACTACACTGTCATGTTCTAATGTGACAGTAGCAGTTACAGAGTCAGGTCAGGGTCACACTGTCACATAAAGGTATCACATCACAGCAGTTAGGGTGTCAGGTTAGGGTGTCAGGCTAGGGTGTCGGGTTAGGGTGTCGGGTTAGGGTTAGGGTGTCGGGTTAGGGTTAGGGTGTCGGGTTAGGGTGTCAGGTTAGGGTGTCGGGTTAGGGTTAGGGTGTTAGGGTTAGGGTGTCGGGTTAGGGTGTCGGGTTAGGGTTAGGGTGTCGGGTTAGGGTTAGGGTGTCGGGTTAGGGTGTCGGGTTAGGGTGTCGGGTTAGGGTTAGGGTTAGGGTGTCGGGTTAGGGTGTCGGGTTAGGGTGTCGGGTTAGGGTTAGGGTTAGGGTGTCGGGTTAGGGTTAGGGTGTCGGGTTAGGGTGTCGGGTTAGGGTTAGGGTTAGGGTTAGGGTGTCGGGTTAGGGTGTCGGGTTAGGGTGTCGGGTTAGGGTGTCGGGTTAGGGTTAGGGTGTCGGGTTAGGGTGTCGGGTTAGGGTGTCGGGTTAGGGTGTCGGGTTAGGGTGTCGGGTTAGGGTTAGGGTGTCGGGTTAGGGTGTCGGGTTAGGGTGTCGGGTTAGGGTGTCGGGTTAGGGTGTCGGGTTAGGGTTAGGGTGTCGGGTTAGGGTGTCGGGTTAGGGTGTCGGGTTAGGGTTAGGGTTAGGGTTAGGGTGTCGGGTTAGGGTGTCGGGTTAGGGTGTCGGGTTAGGGTGTCGGGTTAGGGTTAGGGTTAGGGTTAGGGTTAGGGTTAGGGTTAGGGTGTCGGGTTAGGGTTAGGGTTAGGGTTAGGGTGTCGGGTTAGGGTGTCGGGTTAGGGTTAGGGTTAGGGTGTCGGGTTAGGGTTAGGGTTAGGGTTAGGGTTAGGGTTAGGGTTAGGGTTTTAGGGTTAGGGTTAGGGTTAGGGTGTCGGGTTAGGGTTAGGGTTAGGGTGTCGGGTTAGGGTGTCGGGTTAGGGTTAGGGTTAGGGTGTCGGGTTAGGGTTAGGGTGTCGGGTTAGGGTTAGGGTTAGGGTTAGGGTTAGGGTTAGGGTTAGGGTTAGGGTTAGGGTTAGGGTTAGGGTTAGGGTTAGGGTTAGGGTTAGGGTTAGGGTTAGGGTTAGGGTTAGGGTTAGGGTTAGGGTTAGGGTTAGGGTTAGGGTTAGGGTTAGGGTTAGGGTTAGGGTTAGGGTTAGGGTTAGGGTTAGGGTTAGGGTTAGGGTTAGGGTTAGGGTTAGGGTTAGGGTTAGGGTTAGGGTTAGGGTTAGGGTTAGGGTTAGGGTTAGGGTTAGGGTTAGGGTTAGGGTTAGGGTTAGGGTTAGGGTTAGGGTTAGGGTTAGGGTTAGGGTTAGGGTTAGGGTTAGGGTTAGGGTTAGGGTTAGGGTTAGGGTTAGGGTTAGGGTTAGGGTTAGGGTTAGGGTTAGGGTTAGGGTTAGGGTTAGGGTTAGGGTTAGGGTTAGGGTTAGGGTTAGGGTTAGGGTTAGGGTTAGGGTTAGGGTTAGGGTTAGGGTTAGGGTTAGGGTTAGGGTTAGGGTTAGGGTTAGGGTTAGGGTTAGGGTTAGGGTTAGGGTTAGGGTTAGGGTTAGGGTTAGGGTTAGGGTTAGGGTTAGGGTTAGGGTTAGGGTTAGGGTTAGGGTTAGGGTTAGGGTTAGGGTTAGGGTTAGGGTTAGGGTTAGGGTTAGGGTTAGGGTTAGGGTTAGGGTTAGGGTTAGGGTTAGGGTTAGGGTTAGGGTTAGGGTTAGGGTTAGGGTTAGGGTTAGGGTTAGGGTTAGGGTTAGGGTTAGGGTTAGGGTTAGGGTTAGGGTTAGGGTTAGGGTTAGGGTTAGGGTTAGGGTTAGGGTTAGGGTTAGGGTTAGGGTTAGGGTTAGGGTTAGGGTTAGGGTTAGGGTTAGGGTTAGGGTTAGGGTTAGGGTTAGGGTTAGGGTTAGGGTTAGGGTTAGGGTTAGGGTTAGGGTTAGGGTTAGGGTTAGGGTTAGGGTTAGGGTTAGGGTTAGGGTTAGGGTTAGGGTTAGGGTTAGGGTTAGGGTTAGGGTTAGGGTTAGGGTTAGGGTTAGGGTTAGGGTTAGGGTTAGGGTTAGGGTTAGGGTTAGGGTTAGGGTTAGGGTTAGGGTTAGGGTTAGGGTTAGGGTTAGGGTTAGGGTTAGGGTTAGGGTTAGGGTTAGGGTTAGGGTTAGGGTTAGGGTTAGGGTTAGGGTTAGGGTTAGGGTTAGGGTTAGGGTTAGGGTTAGGGTTAGGGTTAGGGTTAGGGTTAGGGTTAGGGTTAGGGTTAGGGTTAGGGTTAGGGTTAGGGTTAGGGTTAGGGTTAGGGTTAGGGTTAGGGTTAGGGTTAGGGTTAGGGTTAGGGTTAGGGTTAGGGTTAGGGTTAGGGTTAGGGTTAGGGTTAGGGTTAGGGTTAGGGTTAGGGTTAGGGTTAGGGTTAGGGTTAGGGTTAGGGTTAGGGTTAGGGTTAGGGTTAGGGTTAGGGTTAGGGTTAGGGTTAGGGTTAGGGTTAGGGTTAGGGTTAGGGTTAGGGTTAGGGTTAGGGTTAGGGTTAGGGTTAGGGTTAGGGTTAGGGTTAGGGTTAGGGTTAGGGTTAGGGTTAGGGTTAGGGTTAGGGTTAGGGTTAGGGTTAGGGTTAGGGTTAGGGTTAGGGTTAGGGTTAGGGTTAGGGTTAGGGTTAGGGTTAGGGTTAGGGTTAGGGTTAGGGTTAGGGTTAGGGTTAGGGTTAGGGTTAGGGTTAGGGTTAGGGTTAGGGTTAGGGTTAGGGTTAGGGTTAGGGTTAGGGTTAGGGTTAGGGTTAGGGTTAGGGTTAGGGTTAGGGTTAGGGTTAGGGTTAGGGTTAGGGTTAGGGTTAGGGTTAGGGTTAGGGTTAGGGTTAGGGTTAGGGTTAGGGTTAGGGTTAGGGTTAGGGTTAGGGTTAGGGTTAGGGTTAGGGTTAGGGTTAGGGTTAGGGTTAGGGTTAGGGTTAGGGTTAGGGTTAGGGTTAGGGTTAGGGTTAGGGTTAGGGTTAGGGTTAGGGTTAGGGTTAGGGTTAGGGTTAGGGTTAGGGTTAGGGTTAGGGTTAGGGTTAGGGTTAGGGTTAGGGTTAGGGTTAGGGTTAGGGTTAGGGTTAGGGTTAGGGTTAGGGTTAGGGTTAGGGTTAGGGTTAGGGTTAGGGTTAGGGTTAGGGTTAGGGTTAGGGTTAGGGTTAGGGTTAGGGTTAGGGTTAGGGTTAGGGTTAGGGTTAGGGTTAGGGTTAGGGTTAGGGTTAGGGTTAGGGTTAGGGTTAGGGTTAGGGTTAGGGTTAGGGTTAGGGTTAGGGTTAGGGTTAGGGTTAGGGTTAGGGTTAGGGTTAGGGTTAGGGTTAGGGTTAGGGTTAGGGTTAGGGTTAGGGTTAGGGTTAGGGTTAGGGTTAGGGTTAGGGTTAGGGTTAGGGTTAGGGTTAGGGTTAGGGTTAGGGTTAGGGTTAGGGTTAGGGTTAGGGTTAGGGTTAGGGTTAGGGTTAGGGTTAGGGTTAGGGTTAGGGTTAGGGTTAGGGTTAGGGTTAGGGTTAGGGTTAGGGTTAGGGTTAGGGTTAGGGTTAGGGTTAGGGTTAGGGTTAGGGTTAGGGTTAGGGTTAGGGTTAGGGTTAGGGTTAGGGTTAGGGTTAGGGTTAGGGTTAGGGTTAGGGTTAGGGTTAGGGTTAGGGTTAGGGTTAGGGTTAGGGTTAGGGTTAGGGTTAGGGTTAGGGTTAGGGTTAGGGTTAGGGTTAGGGTTAGGGTTAGGGTTAGGGTTAGGGTTAGGGTTAGGGTTAGGGTTAGGGTTAGGGTTAGGGTTAGGGTTAGGGTTAGGGTTAGGGTTAGGGTTAGGGTTAGGGTTAGGGTTAGGGTTAGGGTTAGGGTTAGGGTTAGGGTTAGGGTTAGGGTTAGGGTTAGGGTTAGGGTTAGGGTTAGGGTTAGGGTTAGGGTTAGGGTTAGGGTTAGGGTTAGGGTTAGGGTTAGGGTTAGGGTTAGGGTTAGGGTTAGGGTTAGGGTTAGGGTTAGGGTTAGGGTTAGGGTTAGGGTTAGGGTTAGGGTTAGGGTTAGGGTTAGGGTTAGGGTTAGGGTTAGGGTTAGGGTTAGGGTTAGGGTTAGGGTTAGGGTTAGGGTTAGGGTTAGGGTTAGGGTTAGGGTTAGGGTTAGGGTTAGGGTTAGGGTTAGGGTTAGGGTTAGGGTTAGGGTTAGGGTTAGGGTTAGGGTTAGGGTTAGGGTTAGGGTTAGGGTTAGGGTTAGGGTTAGGGTTAGGGTTAGGGTTAGGGTTAGGGTTAGGGTTAGGGTTAGGGTTAGGGTTAGGGTTAGGGTTAGGGTTAGGGTTAGGGTTAGGGTTAGGGTTAGGGTTAGGGTTAGGGTTAGGGTTAGGGTTAGGGTTAGGGTTAGGGTTAGGGTTAGGGTTAGGGTTAGGGTTAGGGTTAGGGTTAGGGTTAGGGTTAGGGTTAGGGTTAGGGTTAGGGTTAGGGTTAGGGTTAGGGTTAGGGTTAGGGTTAGGGTTAGGGTTAGGGTTAGGGTTAGGGTTAGGGTTAGGGTTAGGGTTAGGGTTAGGGTTAGGGTTAGGGTTAGGGTTAGGGTTAGGGTTAGGGTTAGGGTTAGGGTTAGGGTTAGGGTTAGGGTTAGGGTTAGGGTTAGGGTTAGGGTTAGGGTTAGGGTTAGGGTTAGGGTTAGGGTTAGGGTTAGGGTTAGGGTTAGGGTTAGGGTTAGGGTTAGGGTTAGGGTTAGGGTTAGGGTTAGGGTTAGGGTTAGGGTTAGGGTTAGGGTTAGGGTTAGGGTTAGGGTTAGGGTTAGGGTTAGGGTTAGGGTTAGGGTTAGGGTTAGGGTTAGGGTTAGGGTTAGGGTTAGGGTTAGGGTTAGGGTTAGGGTTAGGGTTAGGGTTAGGGTTAGGGTTAGGGTTAGGGTTAGGGTTAGGGTTAGGGTTAGGGTTAGGGTTAGGGTTAGGGTTAGGGTTAGGGTTAGGGTTAGGGTTAGGGTTAGGGTTAGGGTTAGGGTTAGGGTTAGGGTTAGGGTTAGGGTTAGGGTTAGGGTTAGGGTTAGGGTTAGGGTTAGGGTTAGGGTTAGGGTTAGGGTTAGGGTTAGGGTTAGGGTTAGGGTTAGGGTTAGGGTTAGGGTTAGGGTTAGGGTTAGGGTTAGGGTTAGGGTTAGGGTTAGGGTTAGGGTTAGGGTTAGGGTTAGGGTTAGGGTTAGGGTTAGGGTTAGGGTTAGGGTTAGGGTTAGGGTTAGGGTTAGGGTTAGGGTTAGGGTTAGGGTTAGGGTTAGGGTTAGGGTTAGGGTTAGGGTTAGGGTTAGGGTTAGGGTTAGGGTTAGGGTTAGGGTTAGGGTTAGGGTTAGGGTTAGGGTTAGGGTTAGGGTTAGGGTTAGGGTTAGGGTTAGGGTTAGGGTTAGGGTTAGGGTTAGGGTTAGGGTTAGGGTTAGGGTTAGGGTTAGGGTTAGGGTTAGGGTTAGGGTTAGGGTTAGGGTTAGGGTTAGGGTTAGGGTTAGGGTTAGGGTTAGGGTTAGGGTTAGGGTTAGGGTTAGGGTTAGGGTTAGGGTTAGGGTTAGGGTTAGGGTTAGGGTTAGGGTTAGGGTTAGGGTTAGGGTTAGGGTTAGGGTTAGGGTTAGGGTTAGGGTTAGGGTTAGGGTTAGGGTTAGGGTTAGGGTTAGGGTTAGGGTTAGGGTTAGGGTTAGGGTTAGGGTTAGGGTTAGGGTTAGGGTTAGGGTTAGGGTTAGGGTTAGGGTTAGGGTTAGGGTTAGGGTTAGGGTTAGGGTTAGGGTTAGGGTTAGGGTTAGGGTTAGGGTTAGGGTTAGGGTTAGGGTTAGGGTTAGGGTTAGGGTTAGGGTTAGGGTTAGGGTTAGGGTTAGGGTTAGGGTTAGGGTTAGGGTTAGGGTTAGGGTTAGGGTTAGGGTTAGGGTTAGGGTTAGGGTTAGGGTTAGGGTTAGGGTTAGGGTTAGGGTTAGGGTTAGGGTTAGGGTTAGGGTTAGGGTTAGGGTTAGGGTTAGGGTTAGGGTTAGGGTTAGGGTTAGGGTTAGGGTTAGGGTTAGGGTTAGGGTTAGGGTTAGGGTTAGGGTTAGGGTTAGGGTTAGGGTTAGGGTTAGGGTTAGGGTTAGGGTTAGGGTTAGGGTTAGGGTTAGGGTTAGGGTTAGGGTTAGGGTTAGGGTTAGGGTTAGGGTTAGGGTTAGGGTTAGGGTTAGGGTTAGGGTTAGGGTTAGGGTTAGGGTTAGGGTTAGGGTTAGGGTTAGGGTTAGGGTTAGGGTTAGGGTTAGGGTTAGGGTTAGGGTTAGGGTTAGGGTTAGGGTTAGGGTTAGGGTTAGGGTTAGGGTTAGGGTTAGGGTTAGGGTTAGGGTTAGGGTTAGGGTTAGGGTTAGGGTTAGGGTTAGGGTTAGGGTTAGGGTTAGGGTTAGGGTTAGGGTTAGGGTTAGGGTTAGGGTTAGGGTTAGGGTTAGGGTTAGGGTTAGGGTTAGGGTTAGGGTTAGGGTTAGGGTTAGGGTTAGGGTTAGGGTTAGGGTTAGGGTTAGGGTTAGGGTTAGGGTTAGGGTTAGGGTTAGGGTTAGGGTTAGGGTTAGGGTTAGGGTTAGGGTTAGGGTTAGGGTTAGGGTTAGGGTTAGGGTTAGGGTTAGGGTTAGGGTTAGGGTTAGGGTTAGGGTTAGGGTTAGGGTTAGGGTTAGGGTTAGGGTTAGGGTTAGGGTTAGGGTTAGGGTTAGGGTTAGGGTTAGGGTTAGGGTTAGGGTTAGGGTTAGGGTTAGGGTTAGGGTTAGGGTTAGGGTTAGGGTTAGGGTTAGGGTTAGGGTTAGGGTTAGGGTTAGGGTTAGGGTTAGGGTTAGGGTTAGGGTTAGGGTTAGGGTTAGGGTTAGGGTTAGGGTTAGGGTTAGGGTTAGGGTTAGGGTTAGGGTTAGGGTTAGGGTTAGGGTTAGGGTTAGGGTTAGGGTTAGGGTTAGGGTTAGGGTTAGGGTTAGGGTTAGGGTTAGGGTTAGGGTTAGGGTTAGGGTTAGGGTTAGGGTTAGGGTTAGGGTTAGGGTTAGGGTTAGGGTTAGGGTTAGGGTTAGGGTTAGGGTTAGGGTTAGGGTTAGGGTTAGGGTTAGGGTTAGGGTTAGGGTTAGGGTTAGGGTTAGGGTTAGGGTTAGGGTTAGGGTTAGGGTTAGGGTTAGGGTTAGGGTTAGGGTTAGGGTTAGGGTTAGGGTTAGGGTTAGGGTTAGGGTTAGGGTTAGGGTTAGGGTTAGGGTTAGGGTTAGGGTTAGGGTTAGGGTTAGGGTTAGGGTTAGGGTTAGGGTTAGGGTTAGGGTTAGGGTTAGGGTTAGGGTTAGGGTTAGGGTTAGGGTTAGGGTTAGGGTTAGGGTTAGGGTTAGGGTTAGGGTTAGGGTTAGGGTTAGGGTTAGGGTTAGGGTTAGGGTTAGGGTTAGGGTTAGGGTTAGGGTTAGGGTTAGGGTTAGGGTTAGGGTTAGGGTTAGGGTTAGGGTTAGGGTTAGGGTTAGGGTTAGGGTTAGGGTTAGGGTTAGGGTTAGGGTTAGGGTTAGGGTTAGGGTTAGGGTTAGGGTTAGGGTTAGGGTTAGGGTTAGGGTTAGGGTTAGGGTTAGGGTTAGGGTTAGGGTTAGGGTTAGGGTTAGGGTTAGGGTTAGGGTTAGGGTTAGGGTTAGGGTTAGGGTTAGGGTTAGGGTTAGGGTTAGGGTTAGGGTTAGGGTTAGGGTTAGGGTTAGGGTTAGGGTTAGGGTTAGGGTTAGGGTTAGGGTTAGGGTTAGGGTTAGGGTTAGGGTTAGGGTTAGGGTTAGGGTTAGGGTTAGGGTTAGGGTTAGGGTTAGGGTTAGGGTTAGGGTTAGGGTTAGGGTTAGGGTTAGGGTTAGGGTTAGGGTTAGGGTTAGGGTTAGGGTTAGGGTTAGGGTTAGGGTTAGGGTTAGGGTTAGGGTTAGGGTTAGGGTTAGGGTTAGGGTTAGGGTTAGGGTTAGGGTTAGGGTTAGGGTTAGGGTTAGGGTTAGGGTTAGGGTTAGGGTTAGGGTTAGGGTTAGGGTTAGGGTTAGGGTTAGGGTTAGGGTTAGGGTTAGGGTTAGGGTTAGGGTTAGGGTTAGGGTTAGGGTTAGGGTTAGGGTTAGGGTTAGGGTTAGGGTTAGGGTTAGGGTTAGGGTTAGGGTTAGGGTTAGGGTTAGGGTTAGGGTTAGGGTTAGGGTTAGGGTTAGGGTTAGGGTTAGGGTTAGGGTTAGGGTTAGGGTTAGGGTTAGGGTTAGGGTTAGGGTTAGGGTTAGGGTTAGGGTTAGGGTTAGGGTTAGGGTTAGGGTTAGGGTTAGGGTTAGGGTTAGGGTTA